>NW_019188030.1:0-128 GCF_002260705.1 Seriola dumerili
TTTTTTTTTTTTTTTTTATTAAATTAGTTAATTACATTCTTTTACACAACTTTTCTGGTGTTGATCAATAATATAATTCTTGAAATCAGTGCAGTTTTTAATGTGCAGTTAAGGTGTTTATGAAGCTC
>NW_019188031.1:0-218 GCF_002260705.1 Seriola dumerili
ATATTAATACTGTGAAAGTATCAAAGCGCTGAGTCCACAAAGAAATTCAGAAACTGCCCAAGCCCCTTTGGACCCACCATCCAACCTTGTGTGTTGACCTGAAATCTGCTATATTTTCACTCAATCATTTGGAAAACAGTCAGCCAATCAAAAGATAGGCTCAGAGCCTCCTCTCTTCAGATTGGCTCACCAACCTGTTGTTACTATAGCTCCAGAGA
>NW_019188032.1:0-186 GCF_002260705.1 Seriola dumerili
CTGAGGGCTCTGGCGGTCGGATGTCACTGCCCCACTTGGTCGGCAGCAGCTCAATCTCAGAGGAGAGCCGCACGGCAAACTTAAGCTTGCAACGTCCAGTTCCAGATTCACGGGGCCTCCACCGCAGCCATGTGCGTGTGGGCATCTCGGTCGCCGTCCCTAGAGACCGAGACCTTGCGCTCACCC
>NW_019188033.1:0-108 GCF_002260705.1 Seriola dumerili
TGTATATTTTTGGATAGACTTTTGAATTATATTATATTATACTATAATATATTATATTATATTATATTCGTCCCATTTTTATGTTCCTAATCCCTCCTCCTCTATTTG
>NW_019188034.1:0-129 GCF_002260705.1 Seriola dumerili
CAAAAACCAGAATTTATTGTCTCCAACGTCAACATCCCAACTGTGAGTCCATGAGTTAAAACCCTCAGAGCCCAGGACATTGAGGAAGTTATCACATCTCTCTGGATTGTCAGGAAGCTTCTGTCTCTG
>NW_019188035.1:0-227 GCF_002260705.1 Seriola dumerili
ACTTGTATACACACACTCATGCACGTCCACAGCAAAACACACTTGCATAGGCTTGGAGACAGAAACTCACCTACACAAGCACACATATAATAATAAGGGGCATACCCATACATATACACACATGCATATAGATACAAGCATTAGCGTATGCATACATGGATCTGTCACAGACAGCATAGTCTTGTAATACCTGTCAGTGTGTGTGTGTGTGTGTGTGTGTGTGTGTG
>NW_019188036.1:0-622 GCF_002260705.1 Seriola dumerili
CTTTCATTACTGGCGTGCAATGAATCTTGGGATAGCTTTGACCATGAAGGATCATTCGTTGCCCAGGGAAAGAAGGATGCATTTCTCAGTTGCATTTGAAGGAGCCTTTGAAATGGGACAGTCTAGTAGCGCCACTGTGATGCAATCGATTTTCAAATGCAGCTTCTGGAGGATGCAGCCCCTTAACTGGGTCACAGCTATAGTGACATTCCTCATGGCTGGTTGGTGAACTACTGTAGCAAACCTACAGCCAACATGCTGGCCAGCTAGGAACATGTAGGCACTCACCGGTCACCATAGAAACCCAAAGGGAAAGTCTTACTGTGTCTCAAATCATGTACTTACCATACTTACACTTCCTGTTGTGAGTTCATAAGTGTGTTCACAGTGACAAGTACAGTGCATGTTAAGTACCTGGAGGGTGCGGCCAAACGGCCAAAAAATTGAGTGTAAGCCACTTCTCACTCTCAACAGTCGCCATCTTGGCTTGCAGATCAATCAATGGCAACCCTAATTTCCATGTTGCATGACACAGAGGGAACAGAGGTGAGGACGGGACGATTGAGGTCACATGTTGTTATCTTCATATCCAGTCAGAGCACAACAGCAGTGTTTGATTTGA
>NW_019188037.1:0-6650 GCF_002260705.1 Seriola dumerili
GGATGTGTCATTGATTTTTAAAAAAAAAAAAAAAAAAAAGCATTTGACACTATTGATCATGGCTTATTCTATGAGGAAACTGGAGCGATATTGGGAATCAGAGGAAAAAGCCACATTTATGGATACGAAGCTACCTTGATGATACCTAAAATATGTAGATGTAAAATAATGCTAGACTCTGACTTTAGTTGTGTGAATTCCACATGGTTTCAGTGTTGGGACCTAAGTTGTTTATATATCTGTACCTTACATGATATCTAAGGTTGTCCAAATTATTTAAATTTGCTTTAATTGCTGATGGACACAAATGGTATACTTCTCCAGGAAGAGTTTGGAACAGTTTCTGAATACAGTGGAGTGTTCCAGGCCGAGACTCAAAGCAGGACTTCAGATTGGCGAGGATTTAGGGGTAACAAGATGCTTTTATTGAATTCACCGGAGAACTCAGACAGAGTGACAACAAATGGCTATTAAAAACCTTAGACACTAACTCTTGAAAACTGAGAAACAAAAAACTCTTCCAGGAGGGAGGAAAAACTCTAATTCAAAGAACAAATCGGAGAAACACAAAAAACGCTCCGAATGAGAGGAAAACGAAGGACTATGAATCTAATTCTATGGCAAGAACAAACAAACAAAAATCACTCTTAGAGGGAAAAAATCAAAAGGACTAGAAATCTAAACTATGGAAAATAATTTAACAAACAAAAAACACTCTTAAGAGGAAAAACCAAAAAGGACTAGAATCTCAAACTATGGAAAGAATTAACAAACAAAAAATTCACTCGTTAATGAGGAAAAAACAAAAGGGCTATGAACTTTAGCTATGGAAAATATTTACAAACAAAAAATCACTCGTCACGAGGAACATATGGCTTACTATGGCAAGGGGCTGTGGACATGGAATCAAGGCCTTCCGGTGCAGGACAAGGACAAAAGACACTCTGGCACAAGACAAGGGGAAACACAGGGCTATTTAAAAACCTGGAGGGAAATAGGGAACAGGATGGAAACACTTAGGGCAATCAGACTGAGACACATGAGGAAGGCAAGTGACCTGGAAAGAGAGGAGAATTACTTTTCAAAATAAACAGGAAATGACAGGACAAACAAACCAAGACAAGGACAACCTCACCATGTGTGACATGGAGGGAGAATTTAAAATGGTACGGATATGCGTTTTTGTTTCCTAAAATAATTATCATAAGATAAGTACATAATATTTGGAAATCGGCAAATCAGGATTAACGACTTTGAAAAGAAAGAGGTGCATGGAAAAAATTCTGGGTGTCATTATCGACCATAAATTATGGTGGAAGCCAACAGGAAATGATGTAAAACAAACTGTCTAAAACTGTTTACAGTGTGGCATAAAACAAAAACACTTTTTAAACCAGAACTTTCTAACATTATAATAAACTGCTCTTCATATTACCATACATACTGTTGTGTGGAGATGTGGGGAAACACAAATCAATTTTTCATGCTGCAGGAGAATGCTATGACAATTCAATCTGATTTTTATGGAACCAAACTAATCCACTATTTATTTATTCATGTGCTTTAAAAATGTCATGAATCTGGTCGGACTTTTAAAACTGCCACAGATAATGTATAAGGCACAAAGTATTACTCCCAAACTGTATTTCAAGAGGTTGTTTGAAATCCAAAGAGTTCCAGTATAACTGAGGGGGATAAGTCCATTTAAAGAGAACAAAGGATTGAGGAGAATTATTAAAAAGGAGTTACATATCTGTAAAAGTCGGGTAAGTGTGGATAAGTTGTGATAATTGAATTAAGATTGTTAGTTTCACTTTGGTAAATTTGTAAATGTTAAAAAAATATGTTGATAAATATAAAAACTGAGATATGAAATCATCATCACCAACATAATGTAGCTAGTGAAGGTCTTTTTTTCTTCTCTTTCTTCTGGTCCATGTATGAAATGACACACTGGAACTCCTAATCTTGCCTATTTTTAACAGTTTGTGTCTAATTCAGTGCGTTGAAAAGTCGTCTTTCTGTTTTTTTGTTATTTCAGTTGCATTATAACACTGGCCTGTAGTGAGAGAGTTTGATGAAATCATGTCACGTTAAGTGCGAGAGGGGAGGTGTAATAAAAGCGTGCTTCAGCTGACACCTTTCAGCCAATTATTTATTTCAATGTGTATTACTATGTAATAAATATTAATAAGGACTGAAATAAACTGAACTGAAAACTAATAACTTGAGTGTTTCACTGGTGACTCTCTTTGTGTTCAGAGCCTTTCAGTGGTGGTGGGAGGACCAGTCACTGTGCAGGTACATTGCAGGTGAAACGAGGAGATGGAGACCTGTGTATGGCTGTAGGCTGGCCCGGAAGGCAGACAGCTGTAGTCTGCAGAGAGCTGGACTGCTGGCTCTGCTGTTTTCAGAAGGAGAAGAAAGGGGTCCTCAAAAAAGGCTTATATGGAGGGATCAAACGCACTGTTCTTCAGTCTGGATTTACCCTGAGGGACTGTTCATCATCAGTTCCTCTTTCTACGCCATGCAAATCATTTGTTCAGGTAAGCCTATCAGTGACACCATCTGTACAGTAATGTTTACAGCAGTGGGTTCCCAACCTGTGGGTGGGGCCACTGACTAATATTTCCAATATTCCTGTAGTTGACAGTCAGTTAGTTTTCCACTGCTGCTTCAAATTGACAATTCTGCACCTTTAAGCAATCTGCTGTGAGTCACTTAAACAAACCAGCAGCTCTCACAGTCCTACTCACATCCCCTTACAACCATAATAACAGTGGAAGATAAAAACCAGTTTGATGCCAACTCATGACTCCCACAGGAAGGAGGTGTCGGAGTTCCCCAATCAGTAGTTTTCTGGTCATTGTTACCTGCTCTGTTCTCCACTCCCCTTCATGATGAACCTGGTCAGACAGTTTTCCACCACAGGAGCTAACCGCAGCACACCAGGAGGAAAACTGGCTTTTGTGGCAAAGCTCTTGTCCAATGGATTGTTTTGACCCACTGATCTTCTGGGAATTTCAGGCTACAGAAAATGTGGACCCAAAACTCCATTTAGATCTGATTATTAAACATTTCAGCTAACCCATTGTCTCTGTTTACAACCTCTGGTTCAAGCCAATTCATCTCTATGTCCTCCTCCATGGAGGGGTCTCTGAGGCCAGCAGCAGGGGGTATTCATGTGTATACATTGGGCTCCAACTTCAGCATCAGCTGCCTCCTTCACCCACAGTACCAGGAGGTCTTCCAGCTCACCTTTAACCTTCCCCAGCAACAATAGAAAAACTACACCCAGGCCGGCTGTCAAATCACCTACAACCACTTCCTGTTTCCTGCTGCACAGCCGCCACACCAAGGGAAACTACAGCTGTGTTTATTCACATCTACGTTTTTTCTCATTAACTTCTCCTCTGAGAGCCGTCCGGCTGTCCCTCACTGTCTCAGGCTGAGTTGAAGCACAGAGTCAAGCTCAGGTGGAAAACATTAAAAGGTCGTCAGACACCCAGGTCCAGCACCAGGACTTAATGGGAGCTGAGAGAGAATTAGAAAGTGTCCAATTTAAAGATGTATAAACTGTTTTGTAATTGTATACTGAACAGTAAAAGTTTGTTGTCATGGATGGGATTACATAACGGCACACTGTTTGGACCTTAGGGGCCCGAAAGGTTCAGAAGCCCGTGGACCTGCCTGTGTTTGTGTGAAGCGACTCTTCAGTTTCTTATTTGGAGTCATTAGAGCCACTGACCACAAAGAGATGGCATAACAACCACACTGATGTGAAAGACAGAAGATTTTTTTTTCTTTATAAAAAACACTTATTTACATAATTGCTCATCTCAAACATCAGTCACTTTCAAATTAGGTGCTTACTTGCAGATCATGTTTTAAAAAATAAATTATTTAGTTAAAAAATTGTGCAAATATGCAGTTCATTGTTTTTGAACAAGATGTTTTTGGTAAGACCAACATAGTTTTAAATGTTTGAAACCCTCAAAGTCTCTAACCAGAGTCTGGCCCTGAGGTTCACCTTGCCACGCTGTCTTGGCCTCTCACCTTCTCTTGTTTTCTGATTCTGGTTTTCATTGCTAATGTCATTGCGATTTTGTTTTCTCTGAGGAGAAAGTGCAGGAGCTGCCACTTTGTTTTTGTTGTTTGTGTTGTAGCCAGCTTTTCCCTGATAAAAACCCTCTGTAAAAACAGTGTTTAAAGAGACTAAAAAACCAATGTTAAAAGAGAAAGAGCCTTTCAGTTAAGCGTCCACGAGCTGGATGCTTCCTAATATAAAGACTAGCACTCTGCCTTTCAGTGACATCAGATCCAACAGGTCCTACATCGGACTCGTCGTTGCTGCCACTGAGGTCTGCTGTTGGTGTTTGCTGTTATCGCTCTCAAGGTTACCGTACACATGTTTGTTGCCAGAATCTGCGGACATGAAGCACTCAGCTTGGTTAATATTGAACTGAATTAGAGGAGTGAGATGCACTAACTCATATCCCCAGGTCTCTCCAGGCCCACCAGTGGGGCGGGGAAAAAATAAAAAAGCCTCCACAGGAAGGACCATAGAGCTGGATTGTTAACGTGTCCAAGCTTGAAGGAGGTCTGGCTTGAAGATGGGGAAGGAGTTCCAGGCAGCCAGAGTGGACTTCGAAGGGCTCATCTAACATTTCCAGTTCCACTACACATCAACTGTCATTCAGCTCAGTCAAGGGATCTGACATTTTTCACAGACATTTCACTTTAGAGACACTGAGAGAGAGAACCCTGCAGGAAAAACTATCAAAGGACAGTCCTATGAACTGTCTATCGCGGTTAAACTTCAGTAAAGGGTAAAAACCTTCGTTTTTGCTCTGACCCCCCCCCCCCCCCTTGCCTTTTAAACCAGCACCAGCTGTCCTCATTACTCTGCTCACAGTTCTGCAGGTTCTTGGCAGATTGTTACAACATCTGGATAAAACGATTTCTGGGTGAAATTGGCCTAAGTGTTCCACACAAGTCACCACATACGCGACTGTAAACGCACACCATGTGTTTATCCAAGAGAACATTAGGCCTAAATCCCACTGGCAGCTGCTCCAAAGCAACCAAATGGGTTTTTTTTTTTTCCCAAGTAACCCTCAGAGACCAGAAGGAGAGAGAGGATCAGTGGAAGGGACGTAATACACATCAACAAACAGCAGTGTGTGCAGTCAGTTACAGCCTAAGTGGGACAAGGGTGTAGGGTAGATGTACAGATACAAAGAAGCTGCACACAATGCATGGGGTGTATGGTTCCATGAAGAATAACTTTATTATGGACAGTATATAATAGTAATATGATGTAGAAGGAAATATGGACCTAATGTGATAACTGCTCATATCAATTCATTGGATATCGATTCAAGCCTTCAATTAAATTAGTTGCTTTCTTGGCTAGTCTCTTCTTTCCATCAGGCTCACAAGATTTTCACCCACAGTTCCAGGACCGCTTTCAGGGTGGTCAGATAGCTTAAGAAACCCCCCCTCCCCACACCTTCCCGCCGTTAGAATAGAAGGATCTGTGTCGGATCATTTCTGTTAACTCTCTGAACCGACGAATCTGAAGTTCACCCACCTTCATGATTGGTCACTTTGTGCGAGGTGAGGGAGTAGCCAGAGCTGAACTTACAGGTATATATTGTGGGTAACGAAGTGAACATCTCCAGGAGAGACGGTTCTGAAAATGAACGCCTTATCCCCATTTTTCTAAAACCGATTTGTGTCCCTGGCCCGGGACAGCCAGTTTTTCAGAGGTGGAGGTGGCACAGTTAGTTGTTAATGTGCACTCACAGCCCATGGAATTTATATATGCATAAATATTCTACTAGTAATAGGCTTAAAATTATATTAATAGGCTACATGCACCTTTGTAGTTAAATTGACTAACATTAACAATGACATCAAATGAGCTCATTTACAAAACTTACAAAAAAGTTGCTCTAAACAAACCAAGCAAATATGCATTATATAAACCCTGGGTTCTCTCTTCCTCTAAATGAACTCACAATGACTGATACTCTATAGTCTTTGTATCCATGTCTTATCTGGATAAGTGGTGTGTTCATATCACCTGCACCTGTCACCTACAGCTCTGTGGCACAGAATAAACAGAGCAGCCCTGATCCTTTATGACTTCAGGGGGGAACTGAACTTTCACTTTACTAAAACAGCAGCTGATGCATCATGTGACTGTATCTGAACAGAACGAACTGATAATAACGTAGGGATTAGGGGTTAGTGTTGGGGTTAGGCAATTTAAGCAGATCACTTTTTTGGAATCTCTTGAATTGGCCAGAATACCAAACTGCCGACAGCTATTCCAAGAGGTGCATATGATTCTCTTAACAGCAGTATCACAACTCAGTGGAGGACCTACTGAACTCATTACAGTACATTCTCTTAGTTGAGTGGTTATATTTCTACAAACAAAAGAAATCGTATATACAGGTCAATTTCTGTCATATTATCTTAAATAAAGATATCAATGAAAAATTCGAAATCAAATCAATACAATACATAACCTATCATCTATGGTAAAATCAGCTGGGGCAGTGCAGGTGGGGCATTAAGGCTACTGTGGTTGAAGGGCATATCATTTTTTAGAGAGCAAAAGGCCAAACTGAGGGGGCGTG
>NW_019188038.1:0-199 GCF_002260705.1 Seriola dumerili
TGATCAGAGCTGCTCAGTGTTCAGGAGGAGGTTTGGACCGTTCTTCTTTAAAGAGCTGCTTCCGCTCAGATTCTCGTGTCTGGTGTGAGCAGCTCTCTGAGCTCAGTCCACAGTATCACTACTGGGTTAAGGTCTGGTCTCTGACTGACCCACTCCAGAAGGTGGACTTACCCTGATGTTTTGGGTCATTGTCCTGCTG
>NW_019188039.1:0-144 GCF_002260705.1 Seriola dumerili
TAGATATGAAATTTTTGTATGCATTGCATTGTGTTTTGCACATTTCACTTAATAAAAACCACATGATCCAGACACATTATGTCACAACGGTCCCCAGGCCTTAGCGTTTTATGTCTGTCTTGTCATTTCCTGTTTTATTTTGGT
>NW_019188040.1:0-106 GCF_002260705.1 Seriola dumerili
CACATTGCTCCTCCTCGATCTGAGGTTCAACTATCGACCTTTTCCAGTACCATGGCATAGACCTTATCAGGGAGGCTGAGGAGTGTAATTCCCCGGTAGTTGGAAC
>NW_019188041.1:0-102 GCF_002260705.1 Seriola dumerili
GTTTACCTTACATTGCAGATGATTCACGCTTATACTTATCATTCCTTCAGTTCAGTCCTCTTGCAGACTTGGTTCTGTATGTTTTCATGAGGAAAGGGGCTG
>NW_019188042.1:0-877 GCF_002260705.1 Seriola dumerili
AGCTGTTTTACGTTTGTGGGAGTTGGCCAGGATTTGATGGTGGAAATATTTTCAGGATCTGTTTCAACACCGCTCTCTGACACGATTTACATTTTTCTGGGGAAAGCTTTAACCTATACTCCTTCAGCCGGTTCAGTACTCGCAGGAGTCTTCTCTCATGCTCCTGTCTGTGTTAGAATATGAACAGATCGTCAAGAAACACCAGCACCTCTTTAAGATGCAGGTCCCCCATGCATCGCTCCATCAGCCGCTGAAATGTGCTCGGTGCGTTAGTGACCCCTTGAGGCATTCTGTTAAACTCCCAAAAACCTAAGGGAGAAACAAAAGCAGTCTTGGGTTTGTCGACCTCATCCATCTCGATCTGATGGTATCCTGACTTCAAGTCGAGTACAGAAAACCATCTACAACCGGTAAGCGCAGTAAAAGACTCTTCCAAATTCAGCAGGGCATAGGCATCCTTTATAGTCTGGAGATTGAGCTTGCGATAGTTGATACACAACCTTACATCACCATTTTTCTTCTTGACGACCACAATAGGGGATGAAAACAGAGATGTTGACTCCCTAATCACATCAGCATCCAGAAGGTCGCAAAGATGTCTACGTACGGCTTCAATGTCTTGTGGATGGATAGGGCATGCACGTTGTTTGAACGGGGTCTCATCATGAAGAGTGATATGGTGTTTAACTTGGTTGTTGGATCCAAAGTCAAGGTCGTGGTGGGAAAAGACCTCAGATATCGCATTAAGCTTCTCAGTGATTCGCTCCTTCCACTCTGATGTTATGGGGGAGTTACCAAAATTTAACTTCAAGTTGGGAGATGATTGTTTAGCTGGAAGATCGGTCACATGATGCTGAGACAGGATGCAGTGATATGT
>NW_019188043.1:0-115 GCF_002260705.1 Seriola dumerili
TCTCCCAACTGAGCTATTTCGGCTTGTTTAATGCTGGTATGGAGGCAACAAAGTCCCAAACACATGATGAGCCAGCCATACAGATTTTTCAGTAAACACGTCACATACCACAAGA
>NW_019188044.1:0-145 GCF_002260705.1 Seriola dumerili
TCCAAGCACTTTCCTTCACATTATTTTATTTCAGAAAAAGAGTAAGAGGAGGACAAACACAGACCGACAGAAAGTGGAGACAGAAGGCGAGATGAGACAATGTGCTATTTCCCAAAAGAAAAAATCTGTCATATTTATGTGCCAG
>NW_019188045.1:0-114 GCF_002260705.1 Seriola dumerili
AGTTGATGTATTTTCCCATACACAAAAGATATATATGTATATATACATATACATATAAATTAAAATGTGTAAAAATTCTATATGAAACCTTCTAGAAATTTGAATAATTTAATC
>NW_019188046.1:0-143 GCF_002260705.1 Seriola dumerili
ATCAACGATGTTGTCAACAGTTGTTGTCAACAGAGAAAATACTCAGCTGCCGCAGGCATCGCAGGCAAAGATGAAGAGCTCAGAGCCTCGGGCTCCGCTGCCAATAGGAGCGCCGCATTTTCTTTTTTGTTCTGTTTAATAGT
>NW_019188047.1:0-146 GCF_002260705.1 Seriola dumerili
AGTCCAGACTGAAACGTTTAAACAGCCACTGAATGGACCATCTGGTTACAGACGTTCATGGTCTCCAGAGGATTGACGTTTGCAGATTTATTATCTTAATTTAACTCTGAGCATTTTTATGGTAAAAACAAAACAAACCAAAATGC
>NW_019188048.1:0-129 GCF_002260705.1 Seriola dumerili
AATAAGAAGCCAATAAAATAAGTTACCCTTTCCCACCATGGTGTACTGATCACCACCACAATAATTCACAATGTTTTACAGGTCATCAGGCCACTCACTCTCTTTCACTTCAATGCAGTACTTTACCGA
>NW_019188049.1:0-279 GCF_002260705.1 Seriola dumerili
ATATCTCATACATCTCACATTTTCTTTAATTGCAAATAGTTGACTGAGAAGACTATTTGACGGCTGGTACTAATGCATATATTTTTCAGGCTGTGGTAGTGAAAGTTTCAAAATGCCTCAATTTTTCCAGTTTTATTGAAATGCGAGCTGTTTAAGTCCAGTGAATAACCTTAAATGGTACAGAGGTAAATAGACCTTTTTCAGGGACTTACTTACAAACCCTCTGTCTGTATCTATTCATATGTTATTTACATGCTACATAATGGAGAGGTGAATATC
>NW_019188050.1:0-193 GCF_002260705.1 Seriola dumerili
GGGCAGCTCACCCACCACCAACACTCTGATCCAGAACCAGGTTTAAAAGTTTTTTCTGTCACAGGAATCAACAGTTCAACTGTCACTTCAAAGGAACCTTCTGTTATCAGCTGATCAATTACTCGATTGATCGACTGATTGTTGCAAATCTTGTGGGGTTGTTCATTTTGTGAGATTTAAAGTGTGTGTGTGT
>NW_019188051.1:0-242 GCF_002260705.1 Seriola dumerili
AGTTTGTGTGAAAGTATGTGTGTGAAGGTGTGAGTGTGTTAGTTCTGGCTGCTCTGTAGTAGCTCTTCATCAGAACTCTGGACATCACCTCCAGCACAGCATCAACACGCACATGTTCCCTGACAAAGAGAACAAGAGAGAACAAGACCACAAGAACATTTGTATAAATTCTATTTTGTCTCAATTTGAAATCAAAAATTTCCGATTCCATTGTATTAAATTTGACATTAAGATTTTGCCAT
>NW_019188052.1:0-111 GCF_002260705.1 Seriola dumerili
CACCAAATGTACACAGGAATTTGACTTGGTGATTACAGTACAAGAAGCCAGGAACAAGAAAAAACACATAAAACAACATAAAAATGTAAGTTAAGAATGAAGTTACAAGAA
>NW_019188053.1:0-758 GCF_002260705.1 Seriola dumerili
TGCATTCACAACTGAACTTAGAGCTGACCACTTGTGATCAGGTCACCTGAGACGGATGTTAATACCAGGTCTGAACAGGGTTTCTGTTCGTGTGAAAGCAGCCTAATGTGTGGCTGATTGTTGTTGCAGGAAGGAGCTGCTGCAGTGCGGAGTTCTTAACCCAGAGAAGGACCTCTACCTGGGCAAGCTGGCCCTCACCAAGTTCCCCAAGAGCCCGGAGACGTGGATACACCGGTAAGACTTGGCTGCAGAGGGCACTGTTGTTGTTCATTTGTGTTTTTGGGGCAGTCAGCGTAAAGACAGGATAGGAAATGCAAATAGGAAACGTCCTCATTAGCCACTGTACTGTAACACCTGTAATGTAGAGATCCAGTTGGACACTGCACCTCTGTGGTATTTGCCTTAACCGTCCCACCCTGTTCTTCACTGAACGCCTCCAAATATTACAGTCACTACAGTGTGTTGGCTGAAACGGTTGGTAACTGAGCAGCGTTTATGAATGACAGCAGCTGTTGGAGTCCGGTTGGGAACCGAAACTCTGTTCAACATGCCTGTCCGTGACTACGTCGCACATCAACAGCGTGTCATTTTGTTAACACATGAGCTAGTGTACACGGCTAACATCACAACACAGTCCCTCCAGAATGTTGGGATCACAATAATTAATGCAATTTAATTCAACCAATCCCTGTGAATTCTGCGCGACCTTGCATTTTTGTCCAGTCACTACAACTCTTTCGCAAATTTGACCAATCATC
>NW_019188054.1:0-303 GCF_002260705.1 Seriola dumerili
CTTTCTACTAGGCAGTTTAGGGGGAATAAATTTGACTTATTTGCCTGTTGGTTTATCATTTGGATAATTGCTGTGTGGCCAATGCCTTTTTTCCCCCCCATGTAAAGTGACGTCATTAAAGCGCTGTATGAAGTGATGATGGCATTTGGCTGTGGATGGATTTGGTATTATTATTATTTTTCATTCACAAGTAAATATGGATTCAAGTGGATTAAAGTCTGGTCCTGATGTCAGTCAAAGAGATGAAAATAAAAGAACATCAAGACCTTCTGTGAAAGCATTGCAAAATCAAATTGAAAGACT
>NW_019188055.1:0-109 GCF_002260705.1 Seriola dumerili
CTGGTTTATTTTTGAGCTACTTCCTGTCTGTGTCAGCAGGCCTCGTAGAAGAGTCTGATTTTTCTGCAGTGAAAAACCCATGAGGAAGCGGAGGAACAAGTCCAGGTGT
>NW_019188056.1:0-125 GCF_002260705.1 Seriola dumerili
TTTATGCTTTACTTTACTATGACGTTTTTTGACATTTTTGTGCCTTGCTATGCAATGACGTTTTTATGCCATACAATACGATGAGGTTTTTGACATTTTTTTGCCTCACTATACTATGATGTTTT
>NW_019188057.1:0-171 GCF_002260705.1 Seriola dumerili
GTTGCTTTTTCAAAATGAATTGGTACCAACGGTTTCTATGTAATCATCAGGGGGGCGTTTAGAGGCAGTGTTGTCAACTTAGTGCCTTTGTCGCTAGATTCACTGACTTTTCAGACCTACCCGGCGAATGCGTGTTTCCATCTCTGCTAATCGGAACTGGAGTCGATAATT
>NW_019188058.1:0-122 GCF_002260705.1 Seriola dumerili
CCTTATAAAATTCTGCCCCAAACCCATCGGGCCCAGGAGCCTTATTATTTTGGAGCTGGGCTATTGTTGCTTTAACTTCATCCAGCGTGATCTCAGCATCTAACTCTGCTGCAGCATCCTGA
>NW_019188059.1:0-159 GCF_002260705.1 Seriola dumerili
TATATATACATATATAAAATTTAAATGATAAAAATATAAAATAGTGTAGAATAATATGATATATAATATGTATGTATTATTATATTACATGATAAGAATTATTATGATATAATAACATATAACAACCATTTCCCTTTTATCGCAATATTATATATAATA
>NW_019188060.1:0-115 GCF_002260705.1 Seriola dumerili
ATACATAAGTAGCATTTTTATTACCAAAATGTTATTTATGTATTTAATTATTTATTTCAGCATGTATTTATTTATTTATACTTATGTCATTTTTTGACATTCCACAAGCGGTGGA
>NW_019188061.1:0-202 GCF_002260705.1 Seriola dumerili
CGTTATTTCTTTCAGGTTTAAAGGCTGATTTTTGCTCCTAAGTGAAAGTTGAAGAAACCAGATAGTCAAATGTGGTTTCAAACTGTTCTGTTTAGTCAGAACATGACAAACAACAAAAGACTTTCAAGATATAAACATTCAAAATATGATAAAATATGTATTGTTAAAATCAAAATCCTTTTCAGTCCTTTTTACTCAACAA
>NW_019188062.1:0-114 GCF_002260705.1 Seriola dumerili
TTTCACTCGACTCTAAACAGTTATCCACAACCAAAACAATCACTGGTACACAGCGCGGTAGCAAGTCTGCGTACTGGCAACACAGATCGCCCCGAACAAACAAATGACAGCTCT
>NW_019188063.1:0-143 GCF_002260705.1 Seriola dumerili
ACAATGGTGCATTGTGTATATGTTGCATTTCATACATTTAAACTAAGATATTAATAACATAGGGAGTGCCTTTAATTTTAGTTTATTATAATAAACATTAATGATAGTAATTCTAATTCTATTTTTGACACATACAAGTCCTA
>NW_019188064.1:0-109 GCF_002260705.1 Seriola dumerili
CTGTGAGGGCCTCATCTCTCAATACAAGAGGCTGATAGAATAAATAGGTTTTCACTGGCTGACTGACTGGCTGGCTGCTGAAACTCAGGACCTGACTCTACAGTATTGT
>NW_019188065.1:0-102 GCF_002260705.1 Seriola dumerili
AATTCCGAAGTGTACAGAAACATTTTGTCTGCCAATTTATGGAAAAATGCATCCAAACTATTTGGGAGGAATTTTATCATGCAGCAGGACAATGACCCAAAG
>NW_019188066.1:0-163 GCF_002260705.1 Seriola dumerili
TACCCTCCACCTCTCCCATTGACTGCAATACAAATTCAGTAGCAGGTGTTGCTGGGCAGAAATGGTCATATCTGATTCTGATTGGCTTAAACTCATTAATTCGTAGGATTTTAACTTAGGTATGAGACTAATTGTAAGATAAATTAACACGGTGTATTTACAT
>NW_019188067.1:0-367 GCF_002260705.1 Seriola dumerili
TATGCCAACACAAAACTACTGCTACATGAGGACTCTCGCAGTGGCACCAAGGTGTTTCTATTATTTTGTCCACTCCATTTCTATCAGTGAAAGTAGGCTTAATAACCGAAACACCTCTGTGTAATGTAATACAACTACACACACTACATCTGGGGCAATTATTGACGCAAACTTGAACTTTAAGGTAAATTGTGAACAACTTCCATCATGTGTTCACATGTCAAACAGAAGCTGGAGAATATCTGAATCCTGTGAGAAAACGTTTGGGCTTTGTCCGAAGATGAACTGTACAAAATTAAGACCATGTAGCTTTATCATGTCGCTGTAGTGCTGACAAAAATACCACTCCTAAATTTTTGCATCCAAT
>NW_019188068.1:0-107 GCF_002260705.1 Seriola dumerili
GCCTCAGAGAACTCTCCCTCCTCCATACCCTCACCTACATACCAGTGGACAAAGGCACGCTTAGCGTACATCAAATCAAACTTGTGGTCAAGCCGAGCCCAGGCCTC
>NW_019188069.1:0-101 GCF_002260705.1 Seriola dumerili
GCTGTGTCCTTAATAAAGACATAATAAACAAATGAATGACCAAATAAATGAATGAATGAATGAATTAATGTGGTGAAAACTGAAATAACACCACTAATGAA
>NW_019188070.1:0-116 GCF_002260705.1 Seriola dumerili
GTTCATCAGAGGAAAAGAAGGTGGATATTTTTAGGTAATTCAGATAATAAATACAGATTTTATTTCAGATCAGTAAAAAAAAAAAAAAACTTTAGGTGGTTCTGGTTTTTATTGAA
>NW_019188071.1:0-109 GCF_002260705.1 Seriola dumerili
TTTTGACATTTTTATGACTAATTATTCTATGACGTTTTTGGACATTTTTATGCAATACTATACTATGACCTTTTTTTGATATTTTTATGACTTATTATACTATGACCTT
>NW_019188072.1:0-107 GCF_002260705.1 Seriola dumerili
TCAACCTGTGTGGGATAGTGTAAAGTACATTTTAATAAATTTCAGCAGTGCTTTCTAGACATATGATTACTTTCCATGAGGATCTTGCATTATTTTCTCTTTTTTTT
>NW_019188073.1:0-376 GCF_002260705.1 Seriola dumerili
TAAGGCATAAAAGGTCATAAAAACACCATAGTATGGTAATGAATTGAACAATATCGTACAGTAAGGCATAAAAATGCCAAAAAATGACATAGTATAGTATGTTATAAAAATGTCAAAAAACATCATAGTATACTATGACATAAAACGTCAAAAAAACACCATTGTTTATTACGGCATAAAAGGTCATAAAAACATCATAGTATGGTAAGGAATCAAATGAAATTGTATTGGAAGGCATAAAAATGCCAAAAAATGTCATAGTATAGTATGGCATAAAAATGTCAAAAAAACATCATTGTATACTAAGGCATAAAAGGTCATAAAAACACCATAGTTTGGTAAGGAATGAAACAATATAGTAGAAAAAGGCATAAAA
>NW_019188074.1:0-130 GCF_002260705.1 Seriola dumerili
TCCATCCCAAAGCCTGTCAGTATATGTTCATTATATATGAAAATATAAAAGAGAGACGTGTGTAACTGCGCCGAGCTTAACCTAAGAAATGTTAGTGTCAGAACAGTCGCTGCTTCTTGTTTTTTTTTTT
>NW_019188075.1:0-111 GCF_002260705.1 Seriola dumerili
CCAACACACATCAATAAGTTAATGGACAGATGATATAACGAGGCCTTTTGTTTTTTTAACCGTCTCAATGACAAACAGTAAAACAGTTGACCTTTGTGACTGAGGCAGAAC
>NW_019188076.1:0-178 GCF_002260705.1 Seriola dumerili
TATTAAGTAACGCCGAAGCACAGTTCATGGAGAATGAGACGCAATCACACATAATCATGACGAATTTTCCTCCCATTTGTATAAATAAAAATAAACATTCTATAATTGCACTGCAATGACACATTACTCTCATGATACAATACATCGTTATTGTCAACCGCAAGCATTAGCATAAAAA
>NW_019188077.1:0-105 GCF_002260705.1 Seriola dumerili
CATACTATACTATGATGTTTTTTAAATTTTCATGACATAATATTCTATGATGTTTTTGTGTCATATTATACTATGACATTTTTTGCAATTTTTTTTTATGACATA
>NW_019188078.1:0-113 GCF_002260705.1 Seriola dumerili
ATGTCATAAAACCTCAAAAAAACATCATAGTATTTTAAGACATAAACGGTCATAAAAACCTCATAGTATGGTTTTATAGTATAGCATAAAAATGTCATCGTTTAGTAAGGCAT
>NW_019188079.1:0-998 GCF_002260705.1 Seriola dumerili
CTTTGAAGTTGTGAGGACTGGCCAAAATGTCCTCACAACATTAGTTAAGACATGTACACACACACAGCCAAGCCCCTCCCTCTCAGTGTGTTTTCTCCCACTGTGTAAGCAGCTGCAGACAGAATGAGACAAACATCGAGCAGGGACAGTTCAGTCGTGTCACACTTCGTAACTCAGGACTCACAGATCTCAGCTCTTCCATCTCATCACCATGCGGTTCGAGGAGATCCTGGACGAAGTTGGTGGCTTCTCCAAGTTCCAGTTCCTCCTGCTGTTCATCCTGTGCCTCCCCCGCGCCATCCTGCCCCTCCACTTCCTCCTGCACAACTTCGTGTCTGCCACCCCTCCTCACCGCTGCGCCCTCAGGATCCCGGAGGACAGGGCCGCCAACCCCGAGGTGCTGGCCCTCAGGATCCCCCGTCAGGATGACGGCTCCCTCAGCTCCTGCCGACTCTATGACCCGCTGCTGACCTTTGACCTCAGCCCGGAAAACAGGACAGCACCTTGTCCTCATGGCTGGATATACGACCGATCACAGTTCAGCTCCACAACAGCTACCGAGGTAAAGAGAGGCAGAAACAAAGACGAAGCTCAAGTTAATGTATAAATATTTAAATTTATTCAAGAATTTTTATAAGTTTCGTTTTTTATTAAAAGCCCAAACAGGTGAATGAAACCATGTGAAAGAAAAGGTTGAATTTCTGTTAACTGTTTGTACTGAGATAAAACAACACAAACTTAAATAAATCTGTTTCCTTTATTTTCATTCTCACTGAATTAGATTTTTATTTCTCTCAGTCTAGGAACATTTTTATCAGTTGTCAATTGGTTGTTACAGTCTGTGGTTTTAGTACAAAGATTTGTTGTTTCACACTGTGTCTCCTAAAAATCACGTTTAGATATGACAAATGTGTTTTTTCCAATTACATAGTGGTGACACATGTCATCTCTGTCCAGTGGTTCTCAAACCTTTTCACATCAAAGACCTGAAACTGTTT
>NW_019188080.1:0-239 GCF_002260705.1 Seriola dumerili
TAGGCTCCAGCCCCCCCGCGACCCTACTAGGGGATAAGCGGTGGAAAATGGATGAAGTAAACAGCTCAACTTTATGAAGTGGTCCTGTGGATTTTTTGAAGTGGAGTTATATTTTTGAAGTGGATAAAGACGTGGAGACTCATCACAGCGTCAAGCTAACGCTTCATTCATTGGAAAACTATAGAATTTAACATAATCCTTAGCCAAATAAATGATGAAATAAACAAACAAATCATAAT
>NW_019188081.1:0-119 GCF_002260705.1 Seriola dumerili
TATTTATTTCAGTTTCTCTTTTTCCTCAGTTTTGTTTTTGAGAAAGATGCTTTCCAAATAACTTCATTCTTATTATGCATATATATATATATATATATATATAAAAAATATAAGGTTGG
>NW_019188082.1:0-124 GCF_002260705.1 Seriola dumerili
TGTGGCGAGGAAAAACTCCCTCCAACAGGTAGAAACCTCGAGCAGAACCAGACTCTGGGTGGGCGGCCATCTGCCTTGACCAGCTGGGTCAGTGCGGGGGGGGGGGGGAAAAGGGGTGGGGGGG
>NW_019188083.1:0-126 GCF_002260705.1 Seriola dumerili
TAGTATTAAAGCTTACCTCCTCCTTCGTTGGTGGGCATCGGACATGACTGGCTCATCATCATCATGTCTCCTGTAAAAGAAAGTGAGATTTTGAAATTATGAAAAAGCAAGAGCATCAAAATCTAA
>NW_019188084.1:0-156 GCF_002260705.1 Seriola dumerili
AAAAAAACAAGATCAGAATTAGCAAGAGGGGTTTCAGAAAGGTCAGGACGAGGTTTGGATGAAAATGAGATGACGTCTGCACAGTTGTGGGGTTCACCATCATCTTCTGTTGGTAGTAGAGTGGCAGGGTTAAGGATAGAACATCTTTTTAGCGTT
>NW_019188085.1:0-136 GCF_002260705.1 Seriola dumerili
TGAGCATCAAAAACAATGAAATTTGAAGATGAGTCACAGGATGATTTAGATATGATTTTCAGGATGTAGCTTTTGGGGGGATTTGTTGTGACTGCAAGAAAGAAGAAAAATACACCCAAATTAAGTCAAGTTTACC
>NW_019188086.1:0-121 GCF_002260705.1 Seriola dumerili
TATGTCCTTTTTTTCACTTTTTAGGTCTTATTGTACTATATCGTTTCTTTTTTACTTTTTAGGTCTTACTATACTATGACAAATTGATTCCTTACTATGCTCTTATGTTTTTTGATGTTTT
>NW_019188087.1:0-370 GCF_002260705.1 Seriola dumerili
GACGATGCCCGGTATGCCAGATGGCCAGTCCACCCCTGGACATATATGTCATATATATGTTAAAGTTCATAGTATAGTAAGGCATAAAAAACATCATAATATATCAAGGCATAAAAACGTCAAAAAAAACGTCGTAGTCATAGATTGTAAATAAAAATGGACGTCCACTCCGGGTCTGGAAAATGAAGCCAATGCGGAAGCGCCTTGCATTCTATCGAATGACCATCATGACGACTCCACCGGATGCAAAAAGAAGTCAGATTGTATTGAAGTCTATGGGGAAATGACCCGACTTGTCACTTGATTTGTTACCTCAGTAAAGTGTTTTCGTTACGTGTTTATGGTCTGAATCGCTAGTTTGAAGTTTTCT
>NW_019188088.1:0-7531 GCF_002260705.1 Seriola dumerili
GCTTCTTGGTCTGCCTTTTCGGAGGGCCTTGATTCATATATCCGAACAGTCATAAACCAAGGTCCTGGCTTTAAAGTAAGTAAGCCGGAAAACTTTGAAGCACGGACAAAGCCCGAAGACCAGAAGAAAGTAAAGGACTGTCTAACCTATCTGACTGTGAGCTAACAGCCCTTCATAACGCAGCCTGCTCATCTGCTAACTTGCTAGCCACAAATAAATCACCTGAAGCCAGAAGAGGTAAAAAGTCTACAAGCCCAGTTGAGGTAAAAGACTATTAAATCCAAAGTGGCAAGAGGCTTGTATTTCGGTTGACGCAAGGGAAAAGTAGCAACATGGCAGCAACAAAGGAGGAGCTTGAGAAGCTTAAGCAGAGGCGTTCTGCAGCCCAGACTGCTTTCACCAAAAGAGCTAACTATCTCACCTCCAGGTCTAACGCACTGGGAGAAAGTGAAATGGTAAGCGAGTGGAGGAATTTTAAATCGGAGTACTCAAGAGTCAGAGATGCAGGATTCGAATACGTCACAGCCCTGAGAGAAGCTGACGATGATCGTGCCGAAGAAATGGCAGAGCACATAGACGGAAAAACAGCAGAATGCGACCGTAAGTATGATGAAACTGAACAGATCGTCCTCATGAGCTTCTGGACCAGGTTTGCTGGGGAGACAATTACCACCCTCGCCCGTGAGGCTGAATCAGCCATGGACCAGGCCGAGGCAACTGACTACAAGCAGATGACCAGGAAGCAACGTGACCTGCTAAATAGGAGTCTGGAACGGGAGAGTTTCGAACTGGAAAAAGAGGTAAATGATTGGATGGAGTTGATACCTAGACCCAAGTTAACAGAGTCAAAGGACTGCATTAGGAAGCTGAAAAAGCGGCGTGAGAAACTAATGGATGAATGGGCATGGCGAGACAATAGTCAAGGCTGGGTCCTGTCTGGTGTTGAAGAGGAGGAGCCAGATGAAGGGACAAAGCAAACCCAAGATGGACAACGGAGCGAGCCAGGTGAGGAGGCAGCGTCTGTTGGAGCTCGACCTAAATCTGAGCCGTTCCACCCTGGAATCACTCAACCTCCAGGAGGGGGCGTCCAGCCCAGCTTGCCCAGCCTGCCCCCAAATCTCAGCTACAGTGTATTTCCAGATGCTGTGGGTGTACCACAAGCCAACGCACTGCAAGGTGGTTCTGGCATGAACCCGGGGACTTATGATGTTAAACCCCTAATCATGCTGGAGCGTGCACGCCTACCTGTATTTTCTGGTGATGTGAGGGATTACTACCGTTGGAAAGCTGAGTGGGAAGACTTACAGCGGCTGGGAAATCCACATGGATTGGACAACGTGAGGAGATTCCACCTCCTCAGCAGCTTAGACGACAAAGTCAAGAGGGACCTTGTGTTGTCCAGCTGTAGATCCGCCGACGATGTTTTCAGAATCCTGGACAATAAGTATGGAAACAAGCCAAAAATAGTGCTGCTAATCTCAAAAGAAGTACAAGAACTTCCTCCCATAAAAGGAAACCAACCAAGAAAGACAATTGAAATGATTCAGGCCGTGGAGAGAGCACTTCACGATCTTCAAGTCCTAGGAGAGGAAGATGCTGTAAAAAATCGGGTAATAGCACAGTCAATTGAGAGTAAGCTGCCTAATTCCCTAAAAGAGAAGTGGGTAACGCACAAGAATGATCCTGCAAGCGGGTTTTCGTCACAGAACCACTTCGACTGTTTACTGCAGTACTTAAAAAGGCAGGAAGACATTCTTGAGGAACTGGATCAGCTGCAGCTACAGCCTAGCCCAGTTGAAAAACCTGAGAGGATAAAGGAGAAGAAAACATTCACCAGAGCCACGTCGGGGAACACTGAAAAGAGCTCTCAATTAAATCCATGCATTGTGTGTGGAGACGACGTGCATGCAGGAAAACTGTTTGCCTGCAAAGTCTTCAAAAGGCTCAACCTGTCAAGTAAGAAGGCTCAGCTGAAGAAAGCAGGAGCATGCATCACGTGCTTGCGGCACCATGGCGAAGATGGTAGTTGCACTCTTAAGTATCTCTGCTCAAAGGATGACTGTCGAAGAGGAGGGTCCTCAGATCACAACTACTTGTTCTGTCCGAAACCACCAATCAAGAGGAGAGATAAGGCAAGTAGAGAGCAGAGTGATCCAAAAGTAGAAAGGAGAGGACTTGGATTAACAGGAAGAGCTCCTTGCTAAACTTTCTCCATAACTGAAAGCGGAGTTCAAGGAAGCTTTCTCCAATAAAGTCTCGACAACAGTATGTGCCAGCACCAGTAATGAGCCGAGAGAGTACCCAGTCATAATGATGCTACTAGAAGTGACAACGAACTCAGGCCAGCTAGTTGGCACTTTGATTGACCTTGCGTCGGATACCAATTACATCTCCAATGAAGCCGCCGAGCGTCTCAAGTTAAATGGTGAGAACATTAAGATGATTGTCCAAGGAGTTGGAGGAATGGAAAAGACGGTGGCTACCAGAAGGTATACCCTGAGGTTGAGAATTAAAACTCCCAAAGGAACAGTAACAGAACACAAACTCCTCTGTTACGGCTTAGAGGAAATTGCTAAGGTGAACCAAGCAGTTACACCACAGAAACTACTAAGGTTCTTCCCTGATATTGAAGCGGAGGATTTGGTCCAACCTGAGAAGATTGATCTGCTAATTAGTCACAGGGAAGGTCGCCTGGTCCCACAGCAAATCAAAGTTGTGGGAGACCTCGTTCTATGGGATGGTCCCCTGGGAAAGACTGTTGGTGGGACTCATCCGGACCTTTTCGAGGAAGTAAACCTCGCAGTACATAGGTCTGAAACTCACTTTGCGAGATCAATGAGAACAGCTTCAAAGGCGTACAGAGAAATCCTCATGGACCCGACAAGATCTAGCAAATCCCAAGTGGAAAATGGAGAAATAATCATCCGGAGTACTGCAACTACCAACAAAGAAATGTTTGAGTGGTTCAGATGGGACAGTGTTGGCGCAGCTTGTGATCCTCAATGTGGTGGCTGCAAATGCGGTAGGTGTCCACCTGGAGGCAAAGAAATGACCCTAGGAGAAGAAAGGGATCTAGAAAAAATCAAGGAGTGCCTCACCTACGTGCGGGCAGACAAGCATTGCAGAACCCCTCACTGGGATGCAGCTTACCCGTGGAAAGGAGATCTTGAGACGCTTCCTGATAACTGCGTGCAGTAGAGGCAACCTTCCTGAACACGGAGAAGCGTCTCGAAAAGGAGCCACAATGGAAAGCTGCATACAGAGAGCAAATTCACGAAATGGTTTCAAGAGGAGCTGCCGTTAAACTCACTAAAGAGGAAATCGACTGCTGGAAAGGACGTAAGTGGTACATCAGTCATCTAGTCGCTCCTAATCCTCACTCAACTACTACGCCTGTAAGGATCGTTTGGAACAGTAGCCAAGAATTCATGGGAGTAAGTTTGAACGATCTTCTGCACAAGGGACCAGACGTCCTCAATCCGATCAGAGGCGTTCTCCTGAGGTTCAGGAGTGGGTTGTACGCCGCCTTAGGTGATGTGAGAAAAATGTACAACTCCGTTTGGCTTAAAGACAAAGAAGTCCAGCTTCACCGTTTCCTCTGGAGGGACAATCCGGAGGACGACATTGAGGTATTCGCTGTCGTCAGAGTCAACATGGGTGATAAGCCTGCAGGCTGTATAGCTCAAGTTGCTATGAGAGAAACTGCGAGCCTTCCTCAGTTCGCCGCCATGGTTGAAGAACGCCGAGTTTTGGTGGAAGACAGCTATGTGGACGATATCTTAACGTCACACAATGACATCAAGACGCTGGAAAAGATCACTAGAGGAGTGGAAGAGATCTTAAAAGCTGGGGGTTTCTCCCTTAAACCTTGGATCTTCTCTGGCCAAAGTGGGAGGTCAGGAGCCACTGCCAACTCCAGTAACAGTGAAATAGTCATGTCTACACCCAAGACTCTGGTTTTACCTAACCAAATGCAGGACGAAGAGAGCAAAGCATTGGGAGTCGGCTACGAACCAGAGACTGACAAACTTCGCATAATGATGTCCATCAATTTCTCGAAGAAGCGAGGTAAAATGAGGACTGAACCAGACTTGCGCGAAGAAGTCAGAAGTAAGACCCCAAATCCCTTGACACGTCGAGTGCTCCTAAGTCAGGTTGCTGCATGCTATGACCCCATTGGTCTAGCCACACCAGCTAAGCAGAAAGGGGTGATGCTTGTGAGGGAATCTTACCAAGAAGCAGGGAGGGACAACCTGGATAGAGATACTTGGGATGACCCCCTCTCGCCAAAACTCCGAGAGGCATCTATAAAACTCTTTGAGGAGTACGTGAGACTTGGTAACATCAAGTTCGAGAGAAGCCTCACGCCACCAGGAGCCATGGGCCGTCCTGTGGGAGTCACGTTTTCAGACGGGAGTGAGGCCTCCTACGGAGCAGTGCTCTATCTTCGGTGGGAGACACAGAACGGGGTCATCGTAAGACTGGTTGAGTCAAAAGCCAAGCTTACTCCCCTTAACCAAAAAGGGGATGTGATTAAGGCAGAGTTATGTGGCGCTGTCTTCGCGACTCGTCTGAAAAGGTACTTTGAGAAGCATTGTCGCATCAAGGTCACTCACTGGATCCACTTTGTAGATAGCCAAACAATCCTGGGCGCGATCCAGAAAGATAGTTATGGTTATCAGACCTTCTTCGCTAATCGCATTGGGGAAATCCAGAAGGCTGGATCGGTAGAAGATTGGAGGTGGATTAAGGGAAACATCAACATATCAGACATCATTACAAGGGGAGCGTCTCCCGAGGAGCTGAATGAAGAGTTGGAGTGGCAAAGAGGTCCTGAGTTCCTCAAATGGCCAGAAGCTGCGTGGCCAATGAAGACAGCCAGGGAAATAGTGACCACTGTTGCTGACGATATTAGAAAGCTCAAAAGAAAAGCTTTCTCAGCTGTGGTCACGCGAGCCCAGCTAAAGAAATTATCTGACCTTAGCAAAACTGACGTCAGTGTAGACATGAGAGACTCATCTGATAAAGATGGCCATCCCACAATGCACCCGCCACCAAAAGGTTGGGGTCCAGAGTTGGCGGTGGAGAGACCAGAGAGGAAACCCTGGAGTTTAAATCTTGTGCGCCTTGTTGAGCCAAAGCGGTTCAGCACCCTGTCAAAACTATGTGGAACCGTTGCCTGGACTCGAAGAGCTGCAGAATCCTGGCTGAATAGAGAGCGTCAAGCCTCGGATCCAGCAAAGTGGGAGGCAAAGAATTCCACCCTGTCTGCAGAAGAAAGAGCAATTGCCTTCCAAGATCTGGTCCTTGAAGCCCAGGACGGCGAGGAATTTCACAACACGACCCTAAACCGCCTGGTTGTGTTTAAGGATGATAATACAGGACTATTGCTGTGTGGTGGTAGAATCCAGTCTTGGAACGAAGATGGTGCAGCTGTCCCATTAATTCCTTTCCAATCCTGGCTTGGTACTTTGCTGGCAGGAGAAGCTCATGAGTCAAATCATGAGGGCATTGCTGCCACACTGCTGCGCACAAGAAGAAAGGCCTGGATAGTGCAAGGTCGGAGGACGGTCAAGAAGGTGATCAACGGGTGCCTTACTTGTAAGAAGCAGAAAGCCAGATTATGCCAGCAGGTGATGAGCGACCTCCCTCAGGAACGTACCAGCAGGGCAAATCCATTTGAATACACCACGCTAGACCTCTTCGGTCGCTTTGAGGTGAGAGATGCTGTAAAAAAGAGAGCTAAGAAAAAGGTCTGGGGAATAGTGTACTGCTGTATGGCTTCCAGAGCCGTTCATGCTGACCTTGTTGATGACCAGTCGACGGAAAGCTTCCTTCAGGCCTACAGCCGCTTCACCGCTCTGAGGGGACACCCAAAGAAGCTCTGGTCGGACAGAGGCTCAAACTTCGTGGGCGCTAGGCCTGCACTAAAGGAGCTGCACAAGCACCTGGCCTGCTTGCAGAGGGTGTCTGTTGAAGACGTGGCTGCCAGGAATGGCACAGAGTGGAATTGGGAATTCCATCCTGCTGACGCGCCTCACAGGAATGGAGCAGCCGAAGCAGCGGTCAAGCTTATTAAAAGAGCGCTTAATAACCTCTGTGGAACGACTGGCTGCTACACCTGGGGGGAGTTCCAGACCCTTCTCTTCTCGGCAGCTAATTTGACTAACGATCGTCCCATTGATGCCAAAGCGCAGGAGCAGGAAGATACAGTGAAGTATCTAACTCCTAACTCCCTTCTTCTAGGACGCACCGGACAAAGAGGAGATATGCTCGGGATTGACATGGAAACCCACCCTTGGCGGAGGCTGAGGGCTGTCCAGGCTGGAGTGGACAAGTTCTGGTTGAAGTGGAGCGAGTTGGCCGGCCCAAACTTGTTTATCCGGCAGAAGTGGCACAGAACAGAGAGATGTGTCAAGGTTGGAGATGTGGTTTGGGTGGCAGACCAGAATGCTTTAAGAGGACAGTTCCGGCTCGGCCGAGTTGTTACTGCATACCCGGATAAAAAGGGGGTTGTCCGAGATGTGGACTTGAGGATCTGGGTCTTCCCGGCCCTTTTGTGTCCAGGGTCCGGAAAGAACACTCTGGCCTGCCCACGACCATCATCATTCGCAGGGATGTGAGGAGGCTGGTGGTTTTGATTCCAGTCGAGGACCAACAGGAGCATGACGAGTCCTCGCCAAGGGTTACCCAAGAGACTGGACTGTTTTAGTTAATAGGTAACCCTGGGAGGCAACTGAGTGATGAGAGGGCAAACCTACACTCAGTGGGAGGAAAGGTGGTGGTGCCTCCCTCCTTAGTTAGCCTTTGTGTTTATGATGCTCTAGGAGGTACTTTGGATTTCATTTAAAAGGGCTATAAAAGCCAGTCCGGACATTTGAGAGACTCAAGTGTGTGTTGTGTTAATTGTGACCTCTTTTGATCTGTGATCAGTCGGTCAAGTGGGAGGTGTGAAGACTTCTGTTATTAACATTATTTATCGTTATTTGAGGATTTAGTCTTCTGTCATTTTATTTTGAAAACTTAGTCAGACTTATGAGTCTAAATAGCTGAAATGTTTAATAGGGGCTTATGCATAAGTGCGCATAAGGCAGGAAGTTTGAGACATACTACCCGAAAGTGCCAAGGAGAGACCAACGAAGTTAGCAGACACGCTAGCAAGTGGTGAAACTTTTATGCATAACCTGCTGATTTTTTAACGCACGACTAGGCACTGAAAAACGACTAACACTTCCCGCGCGTATACTCCGCAAAGACTTCGGAGCGAATATGTCTCAATCAAGGCAAGACCAGCAAGACAGCTTAAAGCTTAACATGCTCAGTATTATAACACAAACTATCTACGGATTTCTATTCATCATTTAGACGGTCAGTCCTCATAGCGAGTGGCTGTAACGAATGGTAGCGGTGTGTTTCTGTCCTAAAGGACCTCGAAAGGGCAACTCCTCTGGGATCGGGGTAATCACATAATAATTATGCGGCAGGAAAGCCACGCCCGAAGGCTGTTCTTCACCATATAAACGACACTCCA
>NW_019188089.1:0-137 GCF_002260705.1 Seriola dumerili
CATGATAATCATGTAGTGAAAAATCTGATATTGTGACATACTATATATATATATATATCCACTGTACTGTGCCCTTATAAATCCACTGAGCCCAAATGAATCCTAGGCTTTCAAAACAAAACATATTCCTGTGACAT
>NW_019188090.1:0-244 GCF_002260705.1 Seriola dumerili
ATGTTGCTGTGGGAGCTCTGGAGGGACAAAGGGACATTAAAATAGCATCAATACAGAGATTATAATGATTGTCAGTCACTCTACCAGTGAAATGGGAGTGATGAGACGAGATGTTGAACACTATCAACACATCATAATCATCAGCGGTCTGTATTAAGAATCAGTAGATGAGAGGTTGTACAGTGGAACAGGAGGGACACACGGACACATTTAATGTCGGTAAATAATATGATGTTTCAAAATC
>NW_019188091.1:0-180 GCF_002260705.1 Seriola dumerili
GTGGCCTGGAAGTGCAGCGTGGTGCAGACAACAGCCCGAGGGACGTCAGACATTTAGTTTTGCGGTAGGCAAATATTGTTGTAAGATCATACGCCATCAGTCACTTCAGTTGGACTGTAAAAGAAAACACTCAAGTAATCCATGTGGTTTTTATTTCTATCATAGTTCCCAGTCATCTGA
>NW_019188092.1:0-100 GCF_002260705.1 Seriola dumerili
ATGCATAATATTGTGTGGATTGAAATGTCATAGTATAGTTTGGTATAAAAATATCAAAAAATAAGGTCATTGTATAGTATATCATAAAAACGTTAAAAAA
>NW_019188093.1:0-128 GCF_002260705.1 Seriola dumerili
TTATCAGCACTTATTATCAGCGAGGCTGTTGCTGAGAATGACTTGCATCTTGTAGAAGATGCTGACATACAATGATAAACAACAGTCTCCTGATCTGGTAAGAAGATCCACAGTCTGTATGGAGCTTT
>NW_019188094.1:0-755 GCF_002260705.1 Seriola dumerili
AGCTTCTCAGATTCAAGTCTGGACCAGTTTGACCAGTTTGACCAGTTTCTTCAGAGTTCACTCAACACTTTCATCCCGGACATTTTCATTCCCTGAACTATGAATCAGTTATTAAAGGAAACGAGTGTCAGACGTGTTGATCATGAAAAAGACGACAGTTCGTCTTGATGAATAAAACGGCATCTGTTCATCACCTGACACAGGAAGACGAGACGAGCGTGATGAAACAACAACAGAACAAATGATCACAAAACAAAGACAGTTCAGCTCCTAACACCAGGAAGAAAGCTCTCTGGGCCCTCAGGTCCCTCGGGGCCCACGGGGCCCTCAGGTCTACCTGGGCTCTCGGGGCCCTCAGGTCTACCTGGGCTCTCGGGGCTCTCAGGGCCCTCGGGGCCCTCGGTGTTAGTAGTATGTTTGTGTGGGAGCTGAAGGGTTAAACTCTGTCAACAATCAGCTGGATGTTCTGATTGGTTGAAGGTCACAGGTTTGAATCTGTGGTTGGTTCATTTTGTTTGTGTGCAGCTCGTCTGTCGCTGTCCAGCCCCGAGCTCCTGTCAGAGCTGAAGGAGTCCAGGACCCGCCCCCTCCGACACGTCCCCGCCCACAACGGCCTGACCACTGTCTTCTCTGGACGAGGAGGACAGGTGAGCAGAGACAGAGACATGACCGTGTGTCCTCAGGGAAGTTTTGTGTTAATGTGACCAGCAGATGTTTTCCATGTTCATACAGATGTTTTCCACAGAAATGTTACT
>NW_019188095.1:0-108 GCF_002260705.1 Seriola dumerili
ACTGCTTTCTCATCAAGGGCCAGTACAATGCGGGATTCGATACATTCTGAAGATAAAGCATGGATCAGGACTGACTGTCCGAGACCCAACTTCAAACTTGGGAGCTGT
>NW_019188096.1:0-101 GCF_002260705.1 Seriola dumerili
AGTAACTTTTACCAGCAAAACAAAAAACAAAAAAAAAAACAAATCAACCAGTCAGTGGCAATCTGGTGTCTTTTAGTGATTTGTTCCCACTTTAATAGAGG
>NW_019188097.1:0-182 GCF_002260705.1 Seriola dumerili
AAGTTTTTGTTTGAAGAACAGTAATCTAAACAGAATATACTCATACTATGTGCTATACTTCTGATTTATCAGTTGTACACAACAATCATGAGATCAAGCACCTTGCTGCAATTGCATTATGCTATACAATGTATAGTAAGGCGTGTGTCTCAGAGACATTCATTGAACTATATGGTATCCTC
>NW_019188098.1:0-148 GCF_002260705.1 Seriola dumerili
TACAGCTGGCAGCTTCTCTGTGTCCACATAATAAAAAATAAAAAAAAAAAAGGTTTGTTTGACAGCACTCACTGGATTGACCATGACGCAGTACAATGGGAAATCCCAAGGAGCTCAGTGAAGATCTGACACTGTCAGATCTCTGTCT
>NW_019188099.1:0-141 GCF_002260705.1 Seriola dumerili
GATAAAAAACAATTTGGTCAGACAATGTCAGTCATATTTCTATCATATTTTGGTTTTGATGGTTTGATTGGTTGGTTCTGCCAATATTGGACGTTTAATGACAATTCAGGATTTGCTTGAACAGTGCTCCAAAATGTGCTG
>NW_019188100.1:0-152 GCF_002260705.1 Seriola dumerili
GGAGACCTGGACCTGCATCAGTTCTGATGAGTCACAACTGATGTTTGTGTTTTTAAAATGACTTTTAAACTTTATGCAACAACAGTGTTGTTACATCATGTGATTACCAGATCAGATGTTTCCCCCCAATCAGAAAACCAATCAAACTAATG
>NW_019188101.1:0-153 GCF_002260705.1 Seriola dumerili
TGGGGAACAAGGTGGGTGAGTATTAACCACAGGTGATCGATTTTAAGGTGATCTGTGACTAGAAGGATTAATTCCTATCTACCGATCACATGAAATCGGTCAATCATGATTGCCGGCCAATCAATCAAGGCATCCCTATTATATATTATTGAA
>NW_019188102.1:0-133 GCF_002260705.1 Seriola dumerili
AAAATGTCATAGTATAGTAAGGTAGAAAAATGTGAAAAATGTCACAGTATAGTAAGGTATAAAATTGTCAAAAAACTTCATGGTATAAAAAGTAATAAAAAATTTAAAAAAGGTCATAGTATAGTAAGGCATA
>NW_019188103.1:0-105 GCF_002260705.1 Seriola dumerili
ACAGTGGTTCAAACAACCAAAGCAGTGTTCAGGAATAATTCGGTCCCTGGGCCACTAGTTCATCCATCTTATTATCCAGTGATCTCACGTCACCCATGATGACAG
>NW_019188104.1:0-114 GCF_002260705.1 Seriola dumerili
AGCTCTTAATTCATATTCATATTTTGGGAGTACAAAAAGTGCTGAGGAAAAAGGACCAAACCCTGTTGGAGGCAGTGTTGCATTTGTGAGTAACAGTATATTGGTTTTTACTGG
>NW_019188105.1:0-110 GCF_002260705.1 Seriola dumerili
TCAGCGCTTAAATCTACTGCTTTTCTCGTTAGAAGATGTCTCTGTGTCTTTAAACTGACAGCTTTCACATCGAGTGTGATTTCATCACAGAACACTTCAGGATAAGTTTT
>NW_019188106.1:0-193 GCF_002260705.1 Seriola dumerili
TGAGTCTTGTTGCTAATTTAAAGAAATCTGGAAATCAGACGAAATGGCTGAGAGAGCTCTCATTGAAAGTTTCCTGAGTTGCCACGTGTGTTCAAAGACTTTTCTGTGTCTCTGAGCTGCAACCACAACTTCTGTTCAAGCTTCCTGCATAAACTCTGGGAACAAGCTAAAAACAAAAACTGTCCCATTTGTA
>NW_019188107.1:0-196 GCF_002260705.1 Seriola dumerili
AATATAGCACCTTTAAAGATAGAGTGTTTTGACAATCAAAGTAAAAGCGATAATAGGCAAGAGGCTCAAAAGGCAATATAAAAACAGAAGTTAAAGAGGGAGACATACAATATACTTCATTTTAAATAAGAACATGATGTGATGTCGTCTGTTAAAGCCTGAAGCCTATAGTTGTGTATGTTTTTTTTGTTTTTTT
>NW_019188108.1:0-191 GCF_002260705.1 Seriola dumerili
AGATAATTGCACACTGGATTCTTGTGTTGAACAACCATAGATCTAAGCTGGGTTAGTCCAACACTTATTGTGTTTTCACACCTGTGCTGTTTAGTCTGGTTAAACCAAACCCTGGTCCGTTTTCCCCCTTGGCACGATTGGTTTGGGCAGGGGTGAAAACAGTAATCGCACTCCGGTGTGGATCAAAACAA
>NW_019188109.1:0-114 GCF_002260705.1 Seriola dumerili
CTGTTTCACATCTGTCTCACATCTGTTTCACATCTGTCTCACATCTGTCTTCAAACCTGCATCTCTGCTGTTCCATGGATTTAAAACAACATGGCCTCCAGCTTTGATCCCTCA
>NW_019188110.1:0-151 GCF_002260705.1 Seriola dumerili
TGAAATGACTTCTTCAAAATTTGAATTTGAAATTGAGGGTCAAAAAAAAAAATTCAGATACATAGTTTAAATGCAAAAAAAAAAATCATTGCTAGAGCTTCACAAGTGTTTAGATCTGGTGAGACAGGTTTGCTTCCATTTCCCTGGTTTT
>NW_019188111.1:0-125 GCF_002260705.1 Seriola dumerili
ATTGTGCAGACATGGGATCAACCTCCCATGCTAGCTCTCAGCAAAAAAAACCAAACAAAATAAACAAAAAAAAAACCACATTTCCCAAAATGTCCATTCATATCTTTAAGAACGGAGCTGGAGTC
>NW_019188112.1:0-191 GCF_002260705.1 Seriola dumerili
TCTTTGTCATATTTTGTATTAAATTATATATTTTATGGAGAATGGAATAAAACTTGAATGAAGCCCAAGAATCAAGAAGGGAAATCTGAACAGAGTTAGGGTGAGGGAAGCAGCCATCACCCCCACCACCACTGCCTCCACACAGGTGTGTCACCAAGGTGACACACCTGTGTGGAGGCAGCTGCCATTTT
>NW_019188113.1:0-115 GCF_002260705.1 Seriola dumerili
TATTTTACTTTCACTTATCCAAAACTTCACGCCACAGCAACATAACTCTGAAACCAGTTACAGAGCGTGTGAGCCACAGCACTGCTTTGAGAGTAATGCTAATAGTGTTAGCATG
>NW_019188114.1:0-163 GCF_002260705.1 Seriola dumerili
ATCATGTCCAGGCCAGCTCCGTCCTGAGCGGTCAGCACACTTATGAGTATCTGGCCATACTCATTGCCAACAGAGGTGAGCCAGAGCGCTGTCCCCTTGGCAGTCCCGGCAAGCTTCTTGGTGATCTGAAGCACACAAAATGTATAAGACCTCGGTGAACATG
>NW_019188115.1:0-375 GCF_002260705.1 Seriola dumerili
ACATTACTACATGAGTACTCAGTCATTACTACATTATTACATAAGAACTCAGTAGTCATCACTACATTATTACATGAGTACTCAGTAGGCATTACTACGTGTTCCCATGACGACTCCTTGCTATTTAATAAATTTGCATTACCACTACCAACCGTTTTTATGTTGCTTCCCTTTTCCCCAAACAACGAGCTGGGCTGTAACAACAGCATCAGTACTCAGTAGTCATGGGTCGGACCACACCCTTCTTTGAACTCAGCCTTCATTTTGATCTCTACTACACAACTGTAAAGTTTCTGACTGTATCTTGCAGATTGTGATGCTGTCATGGTGACAGAATCGGCCACAGACAGACAGACAGACAGACAGACAGACAGA
>NW_019188116.1:0-449 GCF_002260705.1 Seriola dumerili
TTTTTTTTTTTAAAGTCTCTAATGACAAAAAGAAATAAACATGAATGTGAAGAACAAATAAATCAGATAAGGCAGGAATTTGAATTTTCTGGTAATTTCTGAGGGGTGAAATATCAAAATAGTTAAATCATCTAAGCGCTGATAAATTTACAGGATTTAACACCCACATGTTCCCCTCCGCTAAAGGACCAGCTGTGTTTCCTGTCCTCTCTCAGATCTCCTGTCCTGGTTGTGTTGGTCTTTAAAGACCCTCTACAGTGATGCTCTTCAAAGACAGGTGACCTTTAGGCTTCAGTCCAGGATGTGGGCTTATAAAATACACATTATGACACAGGACCACAAAGAAATAAAAACACTGTCCCCTTTTCATTATTACTTAAAACTGCAGGTCTGTTATTATATATGTGTGAACTGATTGTCATCCATTTAAATTTGAAGCTCAAACTACT
>NW_019188117.1:0-100 GCF_002260705.1 Seriola dumerili
TGGAGCGGTGGTCGGACTCGCTGTAACTTATCAGGGAGGCAGCAGATCCATAGACGGACTTTGCATAGTCATGGTGGAGCAGTTTATGAAGGTGGTGCCT
>NW_019188118.1:0-145 GCF_002260705.1 Seriola dumerili
CAACATACATCAACAGAGCCTTTCAACCAAAGCTTTCAGCATCTCTTTCAAGGCTCTTTTTTCAAAGTGCCTAATCCACCAGGAGGCAGTCTGTATGGAGGCATAGAGAGAGAAGCAGCTGAATAAATCTTTAATTGATTTAAAT
>NW_019188119.1:0-192 GCF_002260705.1 Seriola dumerili
AGGAGCTGCTCTCTTGAGCAAGCTGAGAAGAGAAGAGAGAAGAGAACTGGTTTTGATTTGGTGACACCCTGGGGGGTTACATGTCACACGCTGACCAACACTGACTGGTCAATGGGGTCCCTGGGGGAGGGTTGTCCCCAGGTGAGAGTGAGAAACTGTGGGAAAGTGAGTTCCTTTGTCTGTGGAACAAAG
>NW_019188120.1:0-703 GCF_002260705.1 Seriola dumerili
CCTCCCTGTTGGGGATGCCTGCATTTCAGGCCACGATAAGGGACGAGTTTATCTCATATTTGGAAATTAATGATAAGGAAGATGTGTCCCCAATCATACTCTGGGAAGCGGCTAAGGCGGTGTTACGGGGAAAGATAATTCAATTAGCTTCAACTTTTAAAAAGGTTAGGACAGCTAAACGTCAGGAACTGGAAAAGAAGGTAGGTGACCTTGAAAAATAACATAAATAAAATACAACTTCTGAGAATTTGAATAAATTGAAAAAGGCCAAACAGGAACTTGATGACCTCCTGACGGAAAAAATTGAAAGAAACTTAAGGTTCTTGAAACAAAAATACTATGAGCACGGGAGCAGAGCCAGCCGCCTACTAGCATCTCAGTTGAGAAAACAATGTAGCCTTACAACAGTTCACAAAATTAAAAGTAACAAATCAGACAAACCATTCCTATATAAACCAAATGAAATTTCAGAAGCCTTTGCTGCATTCTACAAAGACTTATACTCGGACAAAGACAGAGTAAGTGACCCAGCAGTACTTGACAACTACTTAAAATCCATTAAGCTACCTACAATAGATCCTACCTCAGCTAAGTTCATTGACAGACCGATAACTAAAGAGGAAATTGAGAAGGCGATTAAAAATCTTAAAAACAACAATAGTCCTGGTACAGATGGATTCACCAATGAATTTTATAAGAACTA
>NW_019188121.1:0-803 GCF_002260705.1 Seriola dumerili
TGTCTTGCTTTATTTGTGGAGTTAACGCTCTTATTCTGAAAAAAACAAACGGAAGTATTATGTTAACAGCATGAGAGGTAAACAAAGGCCGTTGCCCGATCTCCGCAGGTGTGGTACTCATGTTCAAACATGTTTTAATGAATGTAAGATGTGTCTGTACATACGTTTGTATCTTTAAATCCGGTCATTTTGCAGTCGTTGCTACCGCTACGAATATTTCCGGTATTTCACAGACGAGCTTGCTAACTGCTAACGGTAACGGCTAATCAACGTAGCTAGCTAAATAACTACTAACCACAAGGTATGTTGTCAGTGAGCACGTAACGATTTAAGCACAGAGGACCTTTCCCTACTGTAAATATTAATGCAAAGTGATTTGGGGAAAATATCGAAGTCACCATTCATTAAAGATCATTGAAATGAAAAGCTCTACAAACTCTACACTTAATTTTCTAGTGTGTTCTATAAAAATACGATGTCAACTGTTTTAAATGAGCTTTTTCTTCGGTAAAAACTCATGTTAAATCCCATGTACAGCTGAAACGAGTAGTCGATTCTGTGATTTACAGGTAAATAATCATAAACTATTTCGATAATCGATTAATCATTTCAGTTATTTGCCAAGCAAAATTTGTTCAAAAAATGCTAAACATTATCTGAGTCTATCAAATGCTTTCGTTGTAAACTGAATATCTTTGTACTTGAGATTGAACCAAACAAGATTTTTTTTTACTTTACTTTGGACTTGGACTGAAACTGTAGTTGTTTGCTTTTTCTTTCTTTCTTTCTTTCTTTCTTTCTTT
>NW_019188122.1:0-111 GCF_002260705.1 Seriola dumerili
TCATCTATGAACAGAAATATTTGGATATTATTTAAATGTGCATTTATTGAACACTAATATTGAAATGTATTGGTTTTGTATATTTGACATTTGAGTTAAATTGTCACAATT
>NW_019188123.1:0-1239 GCF_002260705.1 Seriola dumerili
AGAGACAAGCTTCTACAGCTCCCTCCTAATGAGTGGCTGTGGTCACTGGGTGTTTAAGTTTCACACAGTATCCCGATCTCTTAATTCATGAAATTATTATCCATCCAAACCACCCCAATACTTTACCTTCTTGAAATGCGTGTATGGTTAACATACACCAGGCCCACCCAACATTCCCCTTATAATAACACAATTTTACGTTTAAAGACTAGGCGCCCCCGGCACCTTTTGAACACATTTATGAACACAAAATGTAGGCTTTTAAGGCTTGAATCCCCCTACTTAAATAATAGTACTTGTAGCCCCTACCACGTACAGACACGGAATAAAATAGCACGTGTAGGCCCCCTACTACGTACAGACACAGACAGTAGGCTTTTAAGGCCCGAAGCCCCCTACGGATTAAATAGTATGTGTAGCCCCTACTACGTACAGACACAGAATAAAATAGCACACGTAGGTCCCCTACTACGTACAGACTTCTTGCTCACTGCTTGGTTTTACTCAGATTACATGAGTGAATGAAATGAAATACTAGCAGGAGGAATAATGAACTTCATACTGGAGGATAATTTAGTTTTGTCCAATCTGCACACTTTTGTTAAAAAGGTGGTGATTACCATATTATTTGGGATCCCTTTTTCACCTCCAGTGTTCGCCTGCCTCCCGCACTCGTCATCCAGTCGCTGCTGGTCAGTTACGCATCACTTTTGGCCGATTGAAACCCATGAAAACTACATTTTTTAATTCCTTTTTATTTACAGTATTAAATCATACAATTTAGGTAAAACTGCTTTCATTCTAAACTCAACACTTCAAAATTTTAGTGTTTAATGTTTTCTACAAAATTTAGTCATTTCTCCATTTTTGGCCAAGGGAGAAATTTCATGTAATATTCTTAGTTTCNGGCCAAGGGAGAAATTTCATGTAATATTCTTAGTTTCCAATATCGGTCTATGATGGCTTAGTGCACTCCAATTGAGCGAATGAATGACACAATTTTGACATAGGTGTGATCTTAAGGATAGCAGAAAATGGTCTGAGGCAGGCAAAAAAAATCACAGGACATCTTGCAGAGTTCAAAGTCGCAGCTGCAGCGTAAAGAAAAAACAACCAAGGCATTGTTTGTAAATATGTCCTGGAGTTTATGCAGGTGCAGTCAATACTAATGCTGGAAGTAAGCCTAAAAGCTTCCAGATAATTTTTTCTCTGGCAGGATGGCAAGAAGGTCATATTCAC
>NW_019188124.1:0-116 GCF_002260705.1 Seriola dumerili
ACACACACACACACACACACAGACACGCTAATTTATGTTTTAATGTTGCTCGAATCTTGTGGTGATTAAAAAGAAAAAAGAAAAAAACCCACTGCCGAGCTTAAAACCTGCATGGA
>NW_019188125.1:0-106 GCF_002260705.1 Seriola dumerili
TCTGAAAAGCGTTTATGTTTTTGTTCAGTGCAGTTCAAATATAATTTCCTCAGGAGAGTCACAGTACTTTTTTCCTGGCCTGTTGAATGGTTTATTACAGAGAATT
>NW_019188126.1:0-100 GCF_002260705.1 Seriola dumerili
TGAAAACAGAATATTTCTTGATTTTTCTGCATAAAAATGTTGGTTGAACAAACGTTGCAACTGTAAAAGATCCTTAATAACAATATTCATCATTTTTATA
>NW_019188127.1:0-114 GCF_002260705.1 Seriola dumerili
CCAACAAGGCATCTCTCCCTGACTCTACCTCCCTCATTCCAATTGGCCGACACTTTCTGGGGGAAAGAAAAGAAAGAAAAAAAAAATCTAGTCCTACACAACAGAACAGAACTG
>NW_019188128.1:0-997 GCF_002260705.1 Seriola dumerili
TGTCCATAAAAGAGTCAGCGATTGCTGGTCTGGTCCCCTATATCCTTCTGTCGTTCCTCCTAGCCTTCTGCTCTGCCACAGTCAACTACATCATGCCTTTTGTTTTTGGGGCCATCACGGTGACCTTAATTTTTGAAGCAGTAGCTGTAGTAGCGAGCTCCTGGGCTCTTGTGGTCTCTGGGATTTTTGAGTTGCTCATTCTACTTTTTGCCATCTATGGTTCGGCTGCACTGCTCGTCAAAGGTCTGACTCAGCGCCTAGTCCTCAAAGGCTTTGGTACCCCTCTCTTTAATGTTCTCCTGCTAGGGACCGCCAACTCAGCAAGCGCCCAGAGCATTGGCCAAGAGAAGAAGAAAAACACAAAATATGCAGAGCCCATGGCCTTGGGTTTCTTCTGTGACACTATTGCCCCCTTTATCTTTGCTTTCTACAGCTTTGGGTACATGAAGTCCTTTGGCTTAGGAGCTACATGGGTCTCAATCATCTCAGTCACCCAGCTGTTCTCAAGCTACTACGCCCATCTGCGCCAAGATTGCTACCACACGACTAAGTTTGGTCTTCATGCTACATATTGGCTCATCAAGGCTTGGGATGAGTTTGTGCTATCTGTTCTGATTGTAGAGGAGAGTACAGTAGTCTCAGGGAGGCAAGCGATGGTGGGCGACTGGTTCTTTGTGGCAGCAGCCTTGGTGCTCTGTGTGGGAAGCTTGAACATGGATGTCCTGGAACTGATCCACAACATGCTCTTTGTCCTGCTCACAGTCTCAACAATCCCCCAGATCCCTCTCCACGGTTACTACATCTTCTTTGGTGTGGCTTGCTCCCTGTTCACTGCAGCCTCCCTGTATGGTACCTTCTCACGTCTCATCAACACAATAGCAGAGAAGTCTCTCATCCCTGTTGGCCCACAGCCCCTCTCCACTGAACAGCTACAGAAAGCTTTCAAGTGCAACAGGTCTAGACAGGGAGACCAGGAGGTGATTCAGGCTTCAGATGC
>NW_019188129.1:0-107 GCF_002260705.1 Seriola dumerili
AAAATACATTTTTTAGTGCAGTGAGCGGTTTTGAAACAGTATTTATTTAATCAATATCACACGAGAGAGAGTGATGTACTGAATATCAGCATGGCCTGCAGCCTCGT
>NW_019188130.1:0-178 GCF_002260705.1 Seriola dumerili
GCTGCAAGAGAGACACAAACCAGCGTTGGTAGGATCTCCAGCCCAAGGACGGACCCTCTGCAGGGAACTGCAAGGGTCTTGTTCCAGGGAAGCGGCCGCTCCTCTGGGACCAAAAGTCTGATTTTCCCAAATTCCATATGTAAGAGAAAACACAAGCATGTGAGTGATGGTAAATGGT
>NW_019188131.1:0-177 GCF_002260705.1 Seriola dumerili
TGTGACAGAACCACAGTATATGGACTCACAATGCACGACTGAGAGACAAACGATAAGAGGTAGGGTCTTTAATTCAGGCAAGGTTGGTACATGGGTGATCAATCAGAACAAACGGACAAAACTAATGGGCTAAGGCTAAACTCTTGGTCAAAAAACTAAATTGGTAAAAAAAAAAAA
>NW_019188132.1:0-101 GCF_002260705.1 Seriola dumerili
ACTTTCAGGAGCAACATCACTCCTGAGGTCACATGCTAATTAATAAATTCTGCTCCTTTTTCAAGTTTATTATTAACCTTGGAGAGCCTTAACTTTGAGAT
>NW_019188133.1:0-132 GCF_002260705.1 Seriola dumerili
TGTCTGCCATACAGCATCGGTGAAACACTGACTTTAAAAGGTAAAACTGCCTTTTTCAGTGTTTTTACAGTTTATAATCACCGGGTCTGTTAATTTGGAGCGAGGGAGACCTCCCTGTAAAAATCTCTTTAA
>NW_019188134.1:0-122 GCF_002260705.1 Seriola dumerili
TCCTGTCATTATCTCCACAATCGTCATACCTAATGAGGGATTATAAAATGCCTATGACAATAATAATAATAATAATAATAATAATACTAATAATAAACATTAATAAATAATGATTATGAATA
>NW_019188135.1:0-214 GCF_002260705.1 Seriola dumerili
ATACAAATTCAGGAGCAGGTGTTACTGGGCAGAAATGGTTCTGATTGGCTAATTAAACTCATTCATTCTTAACCTTTTAACTCAGGTATGAGAGAAACTGTGAGGTAAATCAATTGTATTTGCGTGTACTTGTGTGGGCGTGTCGATGTGTTGTTCTTGTGTGTGTACATGTCTGTCTATAATTGTGAAGACAATTTTGGTTAAAAACCATTAT
>NW_019188136.1:0-115 GCF_002260705.1 Seriola dumerili
ACAGTGACGTTCTCGCAGTCAGACTAAGGCGAAAATCGGGTTTGAGTTCAGTGGGAATGGATCCTAAAACTTAAAACACTAAATCTGTTACAGGAAGTGACAGGAGTCATCATTG
>NW_019188137.1:0-103 GCF_002260705.1 Seriola dumerili
AAGCAGCTTTAAAGTTGGGGTAGCCAGTCATTTGTTGGCATTGATGGGTAAAAATTCCATAATGATCTATCAGCATATTGTAATTCAAGTGGTCTGAGAGCAA
>NW_019188138.1:0-193 GCF_002260705.1 Seriola dumerili
CTGCAGGTACATACCAGCCAGTATATGTATTATAGTTGGCAATAAATAAGTGGAGTTCATCAATTACTGTACTTTAACTTATTTTATTTAATACTATTATTAAATGTATTGATTTTTTAAAAAATGTTTTATTTATTTGTACTTTACTTGAGTTTTTCAATATCATGGTATTAAGCAGTCTCATTTTATTCCA
>NW_019188139.1:0-500 GCF_002260705.1 Seriola dumerili
TACCTTTAATCAAATAGGAATTTCTGCACATTTACAGTAGTACATTAGTTATGTTAGAGAATTGGACAATGGAAAATTAAACACTGTACATCAAAATACATTAATAGGTATATTTAAAGATAATATCTGTAAATTTAGGGTATTAAACAATCATTTTAATAAACTGAACAAATATTGTAAAAAAAATTCATTTGAAAAACAAGGATAGTAAGTCATTACACATTAAAACAGCGAAGGCAATCTCTGTAAATGTAAGGTATTCAGCAGTTACTTTATATAGGCCCAATTGTTCAATATAGTGTTGTACTTCCAAAATATTGTTTTAATACGAAAAAAAAGGAATAGGAATATTTCAATATTTTAAACCCTGGGCCCAAATGACTTGTTTTCTGTCACAATCCCTAATAGCAGAAACCAAAAAGATCCCTGCCCCGCCCATCCAGTAACACTGAAAAGCCCCTTCCTACTCTACTGCATGGGCATAAGCAACAATCTATGAT
>NW_019188140.1:0-163 GCF_002260705.1 Seriola dumerili
GTCCTTAGATGAGAAGATTGATACTGCTCTTATACGTCCATGTGCTAAATACGAAGCCACCACCAGCTATCCTGACTCTATCCACTGATAAAAAAATCCTCATGTTAAGCTAAGATAAGTAAGCTGGGTGAATGAGTGTGTATTTCTAAGTGTGCATGTTTCT
>NW_019188141.1:0-102 GCF_002260705.1 Seriola dumerili
GTGACAAACAAGGATGGCCTACAGATGTAAAAAAAACAAAAAAAACAAAAACAATTAGCGCCTGTTCAAAAGGATGGACGAACATGAGAAATGATCAAAGTG
>NW_019188142.1:0-227 GCF_002260705.1 Seriola dumerili
TGATTTAAGAATGTGAAGTTACGTAGTGACGGGTGATGAGGTCAGGTCGGTTACTGACATTTCAGACGCACTGACTAAGAAGTGGTTTAGATCAGGGTCAGCTCAGGGTTTCTGAAACATTGAGACTCCCCAGTACGACTGCACTCCTCTATCACTTGCTGAAGGTTGGTGAGGTAGTCTTTAGTCTTTAGTACACAAACACACTGGCAGACACACACACACACACA
>NW_019188143.1:0-121 GCF_002260705.1 Seriola dumerili
CCTCTCTCTCCTGCAACTAATAGTTTAAGGAGAATTATTTAGTACAGGAAGAAATAATAAGATTGTTTTTCAAAAAAGACCATAATGGGAAGTGTATTGATCTACTAACTACTGGGTAGTT
>NW_019188144.1:0-376 GCF_002260705.1 Seriola dumerili
CTAATTCAGTCCCTGTGATGTGGGACAAATCCACAGTCCTGGTTCTGTTGAAATGGATTAGAAAGTTCAACAGATGCTGTATGCCAGTATACGAGGCTTCAGGAGTCTGACTCAGTCAAATCAAGTGCTCCAGTCTTTGGACTGACTCTGCCTGATGAAGCTTCATGTCAGCTTCACTTTACTTTGGAATGGGTTTATGCACAGGTTGAGGACTGTGGATTTAGTTCAGCATCACTTCCACTGGACCTGCATCAGGAGATGTTTTCACAGCCAGAGCAGGGCTACACCAAATATCATTAACTTAACTTAATGCATCTAATGCACAGTCAACTTCAGGAAACTACGGTGGCCCTGAGAGCTCAAAGCACTGCAACTT
>NW_019188145.1:0-130 GCF_002260705.1 Seriola dumerili
TTTGCATATGACATTTTAGAGAAGCATTTAGGACAAAGAATAAATATGAATCTGTTGATGTAATTGAAGCACAAAAGCACAACACTTTTTTTGCAGTTTGCATTCCTAAAACAGTGAAGACATGTCATCT
>NW_019188146.1:0-108 GCF_002260705.1 Seriola dumerili
AAGCTGACTGAAGTGCAGAGAATGAATACAGAAAGACTATCAGGATGTAATCAAATCATTACCCTCTGCTACTTCTAATGCTTGATCTGAGATTTACAGTCTGAATAC
>NW_019188147.1:0-102 GCF_002260705.1 Seriola dumerili
AGTTTCCTAGGATGGACTCCTAGTGTCCCAGCAGGGACTTCGAGTGTCCCAGCAGGGACTTCTAGTGTCCCAGCAGGGACTTCTCGTGTCCCAGCAGAAAAG
>NW_019188148.1:0-111 GCF_002260705.1 Seriola dumerili
CTCAGGCCACTATCGCTTTGAAGCTCTATTAACTCCATCGCTGGAAACCCGAGATCATGTCGGACATCTGCCTGATGACTTGTTTGCGTCCCTGCAGCTTCTGATTCAGTT
>NW_019188149.1:0-109 GCF_002260705.1 Seriola dumerili
AAAAATCAGGCAACAGATAAAACTAAAACCAGTTAATAACACAAGCCGTATTTGTCTCATAAGGCCAAAGGATGAGGCCAGAGTTATCACACTCATCAGTCGAACTCTG
>NW_019188150.1:0-151 GCF_002260705.1 Seriola dumerili
CACACACACACACACTAAGAATAGTGACTCTTCTGTAAACTTGTGTTTGCACCACCTAGTGGCCCTAAGGCAAAAGTGCATAAATTGCAAAATAGACGTTTCTGAAGTCCCCTATTAATAGTTCAAAACATTAAAAAATTAAACTAATTAA
>NW_019188151.1:0-105 GCF_002260705.1 Seriola dumerili
CTCTCTCTCACTGCAACTATCACAATACAGACAAAAAATGCCCAAAAAAATAGCTTAAAAAAAAAAAAAAAAAAAACTTCCTTCTCCTGAAAAGTTTCCTAAAAT
>NW_019188152.1:0-138 GCF_002260705.1 Seriola dumerili
ATCAATTATGGGGGGGGTGGTCTACAGTATATCCCCCCTGGCAACAAGTCCTACAACCTGAACAACCATATTGGTTGTTTTTTTCCAACCTTATGAGTTTCTTCTGAAATAATGCCCCTACGGCGGCAGGCATAAAAG
>NW_019188153.1:0-118 GCF_002260705.1 Seriola dumerili
AACAATATTCATAACCGTAGCTAAATGGTTGCCTAAAACGTAGGGAGTGTTACTTTTTGATCATAAATAAAAAGAGGAGGAAGACTGCAGATTTCATGAGATTCCCTCATGAACTTCC
>NW_019188154.1:0-117 GCF_002260705.1 Seriola dumerili
TTCCTTTGCTGGGAGACAGAAATCTGGATCATCTGAGACGGAACTGGGAGAGAAGAAGGTGGAGGTGGTTTGTAGTAGACATCAAGAAGAGCCTAAATTGTTCTGTAAGGATGAAGA
>NW_019188155.1:0-146 GCF_002260705.1 Seriola dumerili
TCAAGGTAACACCACAGTCCTCACTGTGGTGGACAGATTTTCGAAAATGCCAAAACTGCCTTCAGCCAAGGAAATGGCTCAAATTATGATTGACTATGTGTTTAAGATTCACGGTTTTCCCAAGGACATCGTCTCGGACCGGGGGC
>NW_019188156.1:0-119 GCF_002260705.1 Seriola dumerili
GGAGAGACGGCCTCCAGCCTGTACGTCCTTTGAACTGTTTTCTGCCGAGCTTTGCAAGGTTTTTGGTTTCGAGAATTGTTGTTCTGAGTCAGCAAGGGGACTGATGGGACTGAAACAAG
>NW_019188157.1:0-116 GCF_002260705.1 Seriola dumerili
CTTTGCAGGTAAGATGGAGACGTTAGCTCGGTGTCCTGGATGTTTCCAATGTTGAATGTTAAGTTCTGTTCTCTAAATGTTTATTAGCGACTGTGTCGACGGTAAAAGTTAGCCAG
>NW_019188158.1:0-172 GCF_002260705.1 Seriola dumerili
TCATTTTATCCTTATGGACATTTGAGTTAAATTGTGTCAAATTTAATTTTAAATTTTAAATTTGAAAAAATAAATTGTGTGTAACAGAGTTCTGCAGGAATTATCCTATAACCTGGAAATAAGTTGTATTTTATCACTTCCTGTTTCCTGGTCCTGAAGTCTCTGGTTTGTC
>NW_019188159.1:0-110 GCF_002260705.1 Seriola dumerili
CTTTCTGCCCAGCCTCCAGGCCATCCGCCCAAGGTCTTTAGCTCCTGTTCCAGATAAAGACATAGGATACAAGAGTCTACCCCAGACAATCCAGTTCACCCTTACTATAT
>NW_019188160.1:0-140 GCF_002260705.1 Seriola dumerili
TATTTCATTTTCTACTTCTCCCTTCCACTTGTCCTCTCATCTCCTACAATTTCTCCTTTTCTTTACATGTTCACCCCTCTTCTCTATCGTCACTCTTTCTTCCATCTTCTCTTCCTCCCCTTCATCTTCCTTTCTATACC
>NW_019188161.1:0-125 GCF_002260705.1 Seriola dumerili
ATTTTGGGTGATGAAACTTAAAAATTACCTAAAAGTCTCGGATGATTGTGTTACAGATATTATTGTAAAGGAGCAGAAATATTGTTTTTTTGTTGTGCATTTGTCTGTCACAGGAGGATTTGTCA
>NW_019188162.1:0-120 GCF_002260705.1 Seriola dumerili
AAAGGAAGTGGTCATCACTGCAACTTTAGTCAACCACCTTAATAAGTTGAAGTGTTGAAGTGAAGAAAACCTACACCAGTGAAACAAATACATAGAACAAAGATTAGCAATTTGTAGTTC
>NW_019188163.1:0-123 GCF_002260705.1 Seriola dumerili
TTGGGGGCAATTTCGGTTTGGTGGTTTTCAACATACCTTTTTTGGCCCGTAGTCCCATCCGTTATCAAGGTCCCTTTCCCGCCCCCTGTGTATATATATAACTGAGTATAATTATGACTGTTT
>NW_019188164.1:0-698 GCF_002260705.1 Seriola dumerili
AAGTGAATTAATCATGAATATATATAGTAGAATATCGACAAGTAATATAAAACACACATATCAGTGACTCACTGATGATAAAATGACACGTGTACAGCAACATGTCCAGTCCCATCATGTGTGTGTGTTCCTGTGTGTGGAGCAGCCTACCTTCCACAGTGACGGTGAAGGAGTGTGTGATGGAGCCTTGGAGGTTGGAGGCTCTACACTCATACTCTCCGTCATCGCTCTGGCTGATGCTGTTGAAGTTAAGCCAGCGGCCGTTGTTTTCCACCAGGCCGCTTGTTTCATCCAGGCTGCCGTCCTTCTTCTTCCATTCCACCTTGGGCGTGGGTCTGCAGACAGACAGAGGTTAGGACGACAAGAGGAAAGAGAAAAACTGAAAGACGGATGTGACTGTGAGAGAGGATTGATCACAGAGGGAGGAGCGGTGGAAAGAGATTGATCGATCGAGAGCGATATGGAGGAAATTAGAGTTGAATGAACACAGATGATCTTGTTAATGGTGCAATACCCCGTGTCATCGTTATGGAAAAATGTTAATGACACTCCATTTATCGCCATGGAGACGGAACTATCAGGGGGGAAGAAGGATAATTAAAGTGAACACAAAACAGCACTGAAACAGAAGAGATATGAAGTGATTTAATAAAAAGGATTAGAAGCAAACCTGTGTCTGAGTGTGTGTGTGTGTGTGT
>NW_019188165.1:0-109 GCF_002260705.1 Seriola dumerili
GTTACAGTCGCTCTTCAGCATCCTCTGTCCCTGTTGAGTCGTAGTACGCTAAATAAATAAATTCCAGGCGCCAAAAAAGAAATGGGCTTCCTGTTTACAAACCTGCATG
>NW_019188166.1:0-319 GCF_002260705.1 Seriola dumerili
GGGGGGGGTGTGCCTGTTTGATTGACATGCCTTGTCTGCAATGACGATGACGCAGCAGGCTGGGAGGTCGATCACTGGAGGAGAGCTTGGGTCATGTGTGCATCATATTGAATCAGTTGTGTCAAATTTCTATTGTTTTCTCAATATTTGTCGGTAGAGGAGGAATTCTGCACTGACAGTTTTGATGTTAGTTCTTTAATTTGAATGAGTTTTCGGGTTCACAGTAATTGTGGCTCGTCCTTCGGCACTAACAGACTGTAGAGACGCTGATATACAGTTTTTTTCGGTGAGTAAATGTTTATTTTCTGAACGTCCTACA
>NW_019188167.1:0-136 GCF_002260705.1 Seriola dumerili
GGCTGAGTCATGTCTGTTACTGTACATGCAGTATACATTAGATATTGTTTTGAATATGTCTTTTGGGATTAATATTACTATCATTTAAGTTCTTTACTTTTTAGTTTCTCTGCCACAAACTAAAAAGAAAAGCACT
>NW_019188168.1:0-136 GCF_002260705.1 Seriola dumerili
TGTGTGTGTGTGTGTGCGTGTGCGCGCGTGCGTGTGTGTCTGTGTCTCTCTCTCTCTCCTTCACCACTGTAGCGTTCCCTCTCATGTGCCACAAACAGCGAGTGTTCACACTGCTGTAGCTCGCATCCCTAGCCCC
>NW_019188169.1:0-100 GCF_002260705.1 Seriola dumerili
TAAGGCATAAAAATGGCAAAAAACGTCATTGTATAGTAAAGCATAAAAATGCAAAAAAATAGTTATAGTATAGTAAGGCATAAAAATGGCAAAAAACGTC
>NW_019188170.1:0-116 GCF_002260705.1 Seriola dumerili
ACAAAGAAAAAAAGGACAATCAGTGGTGTATAGAGATGTAAAATATCATTCAGTGACCAATCAGCCTTATTAATGCGATCAAAAATATAATTTCATCAAACAATGTCCTGAAAACT
>NW_019188171.1:0-115 GCF_002260705.1 Seriola dumerili
CAATGCACCCCTGATACTTGCTCAATAATTTTGAGTTCCATGTACAACAGCAGTAGTGGATTCCCATTTTGGTGCAGTCAGCCGGATGATTGTGTCACGAATCCGGCCAATCCCA
>NW_019188172.1:0-115 GCF_002260705.1 Seriola dumerili
TGGCATTTGCTGACACCATGCAACTTATATCACTCGAAACCCATTGTTTCCTGTTTTTTTTCCTTTTTCTTTTTTCTTTTATAGAAGTCTAAAGCGTGACCAACACTTGCACTGT
>NW_019188173.1:0-115 GCF_002260705.1 Seriola dumerili
TCATCACTAAACCTACACGTCAGTTTGTTCTAGGACAAAAATAAACAGCATCTTTTTTCATTGGTAAGAATTTATACTTTCTGTATTTATATTATACGTATGGAAACATTAAGGT
>NW_019188174.1:0-140 GCF_002260705.1 Seriola dumerili
ATAATTAGGCTGCAACTGGATGTAAAAGGGAAAAAGAAAAGTCGTCTAAAAAATGAAAATTTTGTTTTCCTTTTCATCATCAGTACAAAAAAATAGAAAACGGAAAAAACTAAATCGTCATTTTCAATGGAAAATACCAT
>NW_019188175.1:0-149 GCF_002260705.1 Seriola dumerili
AGTATACACAAATTAAGTCGATATCAAAAATGATATTTTGTGACTGAAAAAAAAGGTTTGGGCTGAGGGCTAAGCTTCCATAATTTAACCCCTTGAACTGTCACACATCTTACTAAATCATACAACATATTATATCCCCTGAGTGGATA
>NW_019188176.1:0-156 GCF_002260705.1 Seriola dumerili
GCCTTCTTGGCGGGGGCTTTCTTGGCTGCTGGGGCCTTCTTCACCACCTTCTTGGGACTCTTGGCTGCCTTCTTGGGGCTCTTTGCTACCTTCTTAGCGGCTGCAGGTTTCTTGGCCTTCTTGGGAGACTTTTTAGCTGCTGGTTTCTTAGCTGCC
>NW_019188177.1:0-109 GCF_002260705.1 Seriola dumerili
ACAGAGCGAGCAGATGCTGCTTCCTGTCCTCCCTCTCCCTCTCCCCTCCTCCCCTCCTCCCATCCTCCCATCCTCTCTCCATGTGTCTTTTCCTCTTCATCTCTGCCTC
>NW_019188178.1:0-1267 GCF_002260705.1 Seriola dumerili
ACTCATTTTAAGACAAAAACATTAGACACCTTACCCTCAGGGTATTGTCTGTCCCTCTGTACATGTCCCATAATGCAGCATTTGGCTCACTCCCTCAAACTCCCCACCCCCAGTTTGTAACATCATCTTTAAGTTTGTAGTTCCCAGACAAACTGAGATAAACCTGATGACATCACTGTGACATCACCAGGGTTATATTCTCAGACTTGACTAACAGAAGTGTGAAAACCAGTCTGTGTCCCCAGTGTTTGTTTTAAAGCTCTGCTCTACACAGGAAACAATGCAGGAGCAGGATATTTCAGAATGTGTCCTGTAATCCATTTTTTTTGTCTTAACTGGAAAATTTTGTGTTGCATGTTCACGTTACACATTTCTGACATTTTACTGTGCAAAGTGTCCCACAGGTCCACTTACAGTACTCCATTGTTGCAAACAGCACAAAACAAAACAGTGGTGTGAGTGTATGTTGATCTTCACCACAGCCCTGATGATGACTACACCAGAAACACTATGTTGCACATTGAAATGATCCTGATGTTTTATTACATCTGCCAAAAAAGTCTCACCTCGGTCTGTTATAAAGAGACGGTCTAGACCTGAAGAAAAAATGTCTGTCCTGATTCAGACAAATATAGATCAAATTTAATTGTTTATTTGTTTGTCAGCAGATTCACACAAAAAGTAATGAACCGATTAGCACCAGACTTGGTGGAGGGAAATCTGGATGGATTGGATCTTGATGTGAGAAATCAGACACATTAATGGTGTTGATCAGAGTTTGTAGAATATGGTGCAGATTCTGAAAAGAATCTGGATCTGACTCAGTGTGGAGGATTGTTTGGCCTTGGTGGGGCTCAGAGCTCTGAGTGAACTGTAGTTTTCTTAGTTTTGGTTATCAGATCCATCAGTGACAATAACACCGTTCTCACATGGTGACATCAACAGAAGGAGGAAGTCTGCCTCTCAGACAGGTGAGAAACACACATAAAGTAAACATCCACCACAGGTTACAGACTGCTTAACCAGTCTCTCACCAACCAGGCAAAGCTGGTAACTGCCCCAGAACTGCAGGGGCCCTGAAGGTTCATCTTGTGCTAATTTACTGAACTAACATGATTAAGGTGGATCGTATTTTACTACCTGATCTCTGCAGGTGTCTGAGGATCGCTGTGCTTACATTGTATTTATTCATTCATTCAATCTCTGTTAAGGCCACAGCTCATGGGGGGGTCCATAGGAAAAAAAGAACGTCTGACAAAAAGAAATT
>NW_019188179.1:0-445 GCF_002260705.1 Seriola dumerili
TTATGTTGAAACATTGACAACAATCAATAGACTTATTAAATGAATCTTTACATTGCATGTCTACAGTGTAAATATGCAGCAGACACAGTATTTATACTACAATAGTTTCACATATATTAATACTAGGATACCGTTGGATTAGAGACATAAAAACAAACTAAAAAATTAAGTTTAAGTCTTATTAAAGAGAAATTTTGAGGAAAAGGGGGAAGGAGCTCAAGACATTTTTCAGTCAGTCAATGAGGGACATTTCTCATTTCTCATAATCTATTAAACTTGACAACATGTCAGTTTTTATTATTTATGTCTGACGATTGTGTAAAAATGTTGATTTTTAAAATACTTCCTTAAGAGAAGATCATGAATAAAGCAGAAGTCTGTAAACTCTGTTTCTTACATGAAAATAAATAAATAAACAAATACAGAATCTGTGAAGTGAATGAAA
>NW_019188180.1:0-149 GCF_002260705.1 Seriola dumerili
TAAAATAAAGCATTCTAATAATGTCAACCTTGCTGTTTTTGTATCATAAAACAAACCAAACTGAGAATGGGATGAATGTAAAAAAGTTTTTTCTTACATGTATATTTTATACATGTTGAAATATTAAAATTTACACAATTAGAATAAAA
>NW_019188181.1:0-141 GCF_002260705.1 Seriola dumerili
GATGGAAACAATATGAAGTAGCAAGCTCGCTGTAAAATACGACTTAATTTCCTTTATGAGTTTTCATGCCAACAATTTAAGGATCCTTTCAAAATAAGACATGTTTCCATTTCTGCTGTCACTTTTTTACATCCCCCGGAA
>NW_019188182.1:0-126 GCF_002260705.1 Seriola dumerili
TTGACATTTGATGAGAGGTCAACATGAAAATTAAAATCTGTGACAATTACAATCTTGTCATGATTCACGACAACTGAGAATAAAAATTCAGAGAATTCAGTGAGAAAAACAGCATCCATCCTTGGG
>NW_019188183.1:0-517 GCF_002260705.1 Seriola dumerili
AATAATAATAATAATAATAATAATAATAATACACAATAAAAATCAACAAATAAAATAAATTATCCAAAAAATGTGCTCCAATCTTTATGTTACATTTGGCAGTATAATTTCCATATATTTCAAACAATTATAATATGTATTTATTTTTTTATTTTTTTATTGTTTTTTTGCTGCTTTCAATGAATCAATGTAATAAGAAAGCTCAAACCAAAAATCTCTAATATTTGGGAAAGACTGTTGATAGTTTTGATGTTTGTATGTGGAATTTTCCATCACATGTATTGTTTACATGTATGGGGCACCAAATGTAAAAATTCACATTTTATAGCTGATATATTTTGAATATTCAGCTCACTTTGCTTACATTTAACTCATTTTGCTCACGTGAGACAAAAATATGTAGTTTTTAAAAGTGTAAAAACCTAAATGTTAATCTAAATATTAAATCTAAATGTTAAATCTAACTCTTAATGTTAATTGTTAAATCTAATGTTAACTATAAAACTAAATGTTAAAT
>NW_019188184.1:0-102 GCF_002260705.1 Seriola dumerili
AATCCAACCAGCGAAGCCACCGATCATTAGCCAATCAGAGGCAGTGTAGGGCGGATCATGTCAACTCTATAGTAGGGTTTGTATGTTTACCCGGCTGCTGTA
>NW_019188185.1:0-119 GCF_002260705.1 Seriola dumerili
TTTTGACATTTTATGCCATAGTATACTATAACGTTTTTTTATAAATTCATGCATCACTAAACTATACGGATTTTTGGTGTTTTTATGCCTTACTATACTATGTCTTTTTATTCCTTATC
>NW_019188186.1:0-135 GCF_002260705.1 Seriola dumerili
ACAGAGCTTCGTATTCCCAGAGGAGATAGTTGTCTCGTACGGTAACTACAAAATGAAGAAGAAAATATCGCCAGGTTCTTTTTTTTTTTTTTATGTAATGTGACCCCATAAAGCTCCATATACCATGTGTAACCT
>NW_019188187.1:0-108 GCF_002260705.1 Seriola dumerili
ACTCTACCGCAAAGACCATGCAATATGTGCTGGACCAAAGACAAGACCCATCCAGTTCCTTCAGTTCCGTATGGAAGTGGCAAAGATCCTCTTGGCCCAGCATCACGG
>NW_019188188.1:0-120 GCF_002260705.1 Seriola dumerili
GGCAGCTCAGGCTGCCCAGCCTCGTCCAGGGCACAAGCGCCACTCCAAACCCCGGCCTTCAAACACCGCTACTGAGGATATTCCTGACGACCGCTCCTCCGTGCTTGTTGTCGGGACTTC
>NW_019188189.1:0-180 GCF_002260705.1 Seriola dumerili
CAATTAGGAACCAATTATTTGATGACAAGAAATTATTATTTGGTCAATATGATACATCAGATGAGATCCGAGTAAACTCTAAATGGACCAGTTTTTTTATTTTTAAATAATGTTTAATTTGAGATGTTAGGACAGTTTTGTTTGATCTTTGCGCCCCATGAGCAGTGATGCAAAGTGTAC
>NW_019188190.1:0-112 GCF_002260705.1 Seriola dumerili
GTTAAGGTGTTTTGGATGGTGATGCTTATTTGTCTGAGAGTTATAATGCATACTGAAAGAAATTCACACTATTTGGCAAGTGTGTTATTATTCATCAACTTTCTCCCCACAG
>NW_019188191.1:0-469 GCF_002260705.1 Seriola dumerili
CTCTCTCTCTCTCTCTCTCTCCAGCACACACACAAAGACACACACTCAATCACATTGACAATGGACTGTTGGATTGGCTCAAAACAACAACACATACCACATGGTCACTCAAGACACATGTGGGGACGTATTTTAAAGCCAGGTGTGAACTGAAGTGCTTAGAGCTGACTTCTTATGATCGGATCACTGAAGACACATGTTAAGGATCTTCACAGACACTGAGCTCCTGTGAGTTTGAGACTATTTTGCAACCATAGGTGAAATCAGGGATTCAGCTTGGACAAAGAGGAGGAAGAGCAGGTACAGAGAGAGGACGATGAGACAGAGAACAAAGAAACAGAAAGTTGAAATCTGGATAAGAAAAGAGGGAATTGTCACAGTTTCCCTCCACAACCCCACCCACGCACCGATTCAGTTTAAAATGACTCCTGGTTTCAACCTTGGGTGGGAACTTTTAAGGTTTGTGTCA
>NW_019188191.1:698-940 GCF_002260705.1 Seriola dumerili
CATCTCAGCTTGGACAAAGAGGAGGAAGAGCAGGTACAGAGAGAGGACGATGAGACAGAGAACAAAGAAACAGAAAGTTGAAATCTGGATAAGAAAAGAGGGAATTGTCACAGTTTCCCTCCACAACCCCACCCACGCACCGATTCAGTTTAAAATGACTCCTGGTTTGAACCTTGGGTGGGAACTTTTGAGGTTTGTGTCACTAGCAGTTGAAGCACAATAAATCTCATCAGCTGTACTCA
>NW_019188192.1:0-154 GCF_002260705.1 Seriola dumerili
TTTCTTCTGCCTGATGATTAAAAGAAAGAATTGCTGAAATGATCAGTGGATTAATCGATTAGTCCAAGTTGTAATATCTAAAAAGTTCTTACACTCCATAAGTGGAAGGTGCTTTAGAATAAAAACTCTAAACTTGACAAGAAAACCAAAGAGT
>NW_019188193.1:0-103 GCF_002260705.1 Seriola dumerili
ACTCATTGATATCTGAAGATCACAGAGGACAGGTTATGAATGGTTAGAAAATATATAATACAGTTGATCTCAAAATGCAAACTCAGATTAGAATTGAGACATT
>NW_019188194.1:0-156 GCF_002260705.1 Seriola dumerili
TTTTTTTACTAATTTTAATGATTAGCACTTATATATGTTTTTACTTCTCCAAGCACTTATGTTTTTTTATATGCTTTCATCCTTTAGCACTTACCTTTCCTGCCCCAAATTTTAATTCCAAATACACCCCTCCATCTTAGTACTTTCTTATTTTAC
>NW_019188195.1:0-107 GCF_002260705.1 Seriola dumerili
TTATTTATTTTATTAATATTGTTTTTGGTAATAATTTTTTTTGGTAATCATTTTTTTGGTAATCATTTTTTTGGACACATCATCAGTAGTGGACCTCAGGTTCATCG
>NW_019188196.1:0-117 GCF_002260705.1 Seriola dumerili
CTTTTTTACAAACACACACAAGATGTCTTCCTGCAGAATGGGTGAATCATAATACAACACTGTATCTATAACTCCCTGGAAGTGAGAGCGTGTCGCTCAGATTATCGACATATTTAG
>NW_019188197.1:0-109 GCF_002260705.1 Seriola dumerili
AACACTTCCCCTTTAATTATATTCACATCAGCATAAAATAATAAACACAACATGCATATGTTCAGGAATATCGCACCATTATTCACTTCAGTTCACTCACACAACCTCA
>NW_019188198.1:0-129 GCF_002260705.1 Seriola dumerili
TCAGATCTGCTATATTCTTTAGCTTAGCAGTTACCAGTGAGTAATGGCGCCTTTAGTATTTGCAGATGAGCAGTGTTGAGAAAAAACACCTTATTGTAAAAGTTGTGGTGGTTTAAACGCAATTCCATA
>NW_019188199.1:0-153 GCF_002260705.1 Seriola dumerili
GTTTAAATACTTGTATATTTGTGCTTTAAAAAGAAGTGACAACATCCAGCTACCTGTAAACTCTTTTTGCCTTTGAGTGTGTTCACACGACGCTTTATACAAACTCGTCTCTTCGAAAGATGCTGAAGCTTTTACAGCGAGATGTTGGTGCTC
>NW_019188200.1:0-154 GCF_002260705.1 Seriola dumerili
CCCGAAGAGGACCCATCCGACCACCACCACCAGCCAAGATACATCCCGGAAAAACAACACAACAACCCACAGACACGAAAGAAACAACAACTACTCCAACCACCTCAACACCATCAGAACACAGGACCCGCAGAGTCACCTGGGGACCCCTACC
>NW_019188201.1:0-1244 GCF_002260705.1 Seriola dumerili
AAAATGTGTGGAAAAACACCCACATTTTTAGAGCTCTGTAGGAATAAATGCTACGGTTGAGGTACAAAACAACAACGGAATAAACAGCAGTCGTTCTGACATAAGTACAAGTGTATATGTCGTGTGTATTCAAAAACTGACAGGCTTTTAGAACTGACTTGCTAGAAAATTCAAGTGGAAAGAAGCCGATAACGACAGAGGATCACCAAACTGAATTCACAAATCTCTGATTTTTAAAGTTTCCCTACTTATAAGCAAATACAGCTGTGAGATAGCTTATTATTTTAAACCGTGACTGCATTTGTATGAGCTATACTTCAAGTCGGTGACACAATTAGCGATATTTATAATAAAAATGCCAACTTTTAATCATAAATGGCCCGTGTTGCTAATTCTTGACCGAAGAGGGGAGTTAGCTAAGAGTTTGTTTTGCTACGGCTGTGGATTTTGTCTGATATAACTAAACGTTGTTCAGTCATTATTCAGCCACAATATCTTATAACACATTTAAAAACACGATAAAATATGGAAAAACAAGTGTATCAGTACTTTAAATGTACCAACATTAGCTACAAGAGATGCAGCCAAATGCAGCTCCCGCGCCGGGTCTTGTTGTGTTACGCGTTACAACGACGACGTCAAACAACAGCGTGTTTCAACGGTTCCGCTTTTAACAGTCCGACTAATAAATGAAGAAATATCTGTCTGTTTTATGAAAAAAGTCTAGCGATGGGTTAAGATGTATGGGGGGGAAGTTATACATGTTAAACAATACCTAATAGAGCAACATTTATTTAATAATGTCTGTTATAGGGCATTACTTCCTTTACATCAACAGCCTCCTGAACTAACCTGTTTTTACCGATTTCTTAGAGCAAATGAAATCTAGTGAAGGTGTCCATATATTTAGGTACATAATTTGGCCAGTGACACAATGTTCTGCGCCCCAAAGCACTGAATCTGAAACGAAATTATCAAAAAGGACAATGTAATATTAATGTAGACTTTCAGCTTTAATTCAGTTAATGTAGTTTCACAAAATATTGCAGTAACCGTTTTTTATTTATTATTTTATAATAACTGCAAGAAATTATTGCCTTACTGTTTGTAACGTTAAATTTCCAGCAAAAAAAGAAAGAAAAGAGAGACGAATAGAAAAGGGGGAAAACTTCGGACGTTCTCACAGCCCAGAGGCATGATGGGAGTACCACTACTGCGCATATTCAGTTGGCAGGATGTATACG
>NW_019188202.1:0-109 GCF_002260705.1 Seriola dumerili
TTTTATAATTTTTTATGCCTTACTATACTCTAACCTTTTATATCTTACTTTAATACAACATTTTTTTCAACTTTTATGCCTTAAAATACTATGACTTTTTATTCCTTAC
>NW_019188203.1:0-110 GCF_002260705.1 Seriola dumerili
TTCCCCACAGAAAGGAAAAGAGTGAAACCCCCAACTAGTGTAGATGTTTATTTGGGATTTGCCAAGTGGATAGTTACTGTATTTTATATTATTACTATTTAGGCCTGATT
>NW_019188204.1:0-115 GCF_002260705.1 Seriola dumerili
CTGCTCAGTGTGCAGCGGGACTGCAGTCGGCCTGTACTGCACTGGGCTGTACAGGGCAGCACCAAACTGCTGTGGAACAACATAGAAACATACATGTAGTTCATGTGTAACACTC
>NW_019188205.1:0-135 GCF_002260705.1 Seriola dumerili
GACCACCAAACTCTAACTGGTTTGTCCTTGAGTCCAAACCAATGTTTGTACCAAGTTTGATGAAAATTCCCTCCAAGTGTTACAGAGATATTGTGTTCACAAAGCCAAAACCACATTTTTTTACCGGTCACCGTG
>NW_019188206.1:0-139 GCF_002260705.1 Seriola dumerili
TACATTCATTTTAAATCATTTTAATTAAAGCTGAGAGGCCGAAAAAAATAACAGCTCTTATAATTTGCGATAAAATAACCACTGTAGATTGTTATGGTTCAACTTTCACAGAACCGTACAGTAACCCTGTAGTTTCATC
>NW_019188207.1:0-131 GCF_002260705.1 Seriola dumerili
ACTGTTGTCTTACTGATGCCTATACATGTCTGAAATTACAGTGTATAAACTTTTTATGTCTATATATTTGGTCACCATATTTATCATTGATAATCAGCATATAAAGATTTTACTAACTGGTTTGTTAATTA
>NW_019188208.1:0-146 GCF_002260705.1 Seriola dumerili
TACCAACGGGACGTTGGTACTCTATGTGAAAAACTAGATCTGAATGTGCTTTGACATCTTTGTTTTCTTTTTTTGTCAGCAGCCTTAAATACAAGAAAAGCCCTTCTTAAAACTGTTGCATGTGTCATTCTGTATTTTCTTCAAGG
>NW_019188209.1:0-130 GCF_002260705.1 Seriola dumerili
GTTGATTTTATTATTGGGCCTCTTGATAAACAAGTTGATTTTAGATTGGCCGATTATTCAATGTAAGAATATATTGTATGAGTTATTACTGTGAAACTACAATGATATGTTTTCCTGTGTGTGTGTGTGT
>NW_019188210.1:0-140 GCF_002260705.1 Seriola dumerili
TAACAAGATTTAAGTCATGTCATGTGACATCATGTCATCGTTTTTTTCTTTCCACCACCAGAGGCTGCAGAACCTCATGGCATGTTAAACAGACCTATATGTCAGATCTGACCTCAGGAATGAGATTGTGTCTGATTTAT
>NW_019188211.1:0-106 GCF_002260705.1 Seriola dumerili
ATGATGTTTTTAAACTTCACTAAAATTGACCTTTTTCTTACCTTAAGAGGCACAGCAATACAGTGTGTCGAGCTTTTGCTTCCCAATGCAAAGGTACTCGGTTAAA
>NW_019188212.1:0-141 GCF_002260705.1 Seriola dumerili
GAGGAAGCGACAGCCAGTAAGTAAAAAGAAAAAACACAGGTTTAGTTTAAGTTTTAACTTGCACTATATATCATTAATGATTGATTTACTCAGGACCATCCTGACCTGACGACCTCTGATATCCACCTTGGAGACATACTT
>NW_019188213.1:0-124 GCF_002260705.1 Seriola dumerili
AATTTTGAAGAAATTCCCTCAAAGCGTTACGGGGATATCGTGTTTAAGAAGCCAAAACCCCTTTTTGAGAGGTCACTGCGACCTCGACCTTTGACCTTTGACCACCAAAGTCTAATCAGTTCAT
>NW_019188214.1:0-120 GCF_002260705.1 Seriola dumerili
AAGCTCAGCTTAGAATTTGAGATTTTTCTTGAGATAAATTTCAAACTTTTGTGGCTTGTTGGTCTAGGGGTATGATTCTCACTTAGGGTGCGAGAGGTCCCGGGTTCAACTCCCGGACGA
>NW_019188215.1:0-118 GCF_002260705.1 Seriola dumerili
TAGACCTCATGTGGGAATGTGTGTGGACTCCCAAAAAAATTGCTGTCCTGATCACCAGCAGAAAGTCCTGGGGCACATTAGCATATTGTCACAACTGTCAGGGTAGTCAGGGTTTGAG
>NW_019188216.1:0-236 GCF_002260705.1 Seriola dumerili
TTTCATCAACAGGGAAATTAAACATTGGGAACATCCCTGTTAGGGATGTTTTAAAACTGGTGTTTCTCTGAGTTCACATAAGTACAACACCTTGTTGAGTAACACATGAACAAAGAAGCAGACAGAAGTACAGACACTTGCATGTCATTTTCTCAAACATTCTGTTGATAAGACTCGGCTGTCAACCCTAAAGACTGGTTAGTGTGACTGATGGTGCTGTATTCAGAGTAGTGATG
>NW_019188217.1:0-147 GCF_002260705.1 Seriola dumerili
TGGCGGTTAAGAACATGTGGGATTTATCAACACTGATTACATTCTAATGTGTGTACGACCCATGTGCGCACATTTGATAAACAAAGATTTTTTCGTACTCATGCACATTCTAAATATCATTCGTAAGGCTGAATTTAGAACCTTTTC
>NW_019188218.1:0-130 GCF_002260705.1 Seriola dumerili
AAGGAATAATAATGTCAAAAAATGTCATAGTATAGTAAGACATAAAAAATGACAAAAAATTTCATAGTATAATAAGTCATTAAAATATCGTACTATGACAAGACATCAAAAGTCATAGTATAGTAAGGCA
>NW_019188219.1:0-110 GCF_002260705.1 Seriola dumerili
GGTTTTTCTACTCGTGTTTTCTTGTGTTCAGAGAGGAAATACTGATGCGCCACAGAAGAGGAGAGACTGCGGTTACCTTTGTTTCTCCTGCTGCCGACAGTTTGAGTTCA
>NW_019188220.1:0-385 GCF_002260705.1 Seriola dumerili
TAGATACTTCCAGGTCATTTCACTCAGTTAGGAACCTTCGTAAACAAAAAAGACTTTTTGAACGCAGCCAGGAGTCTGTCATTGTCAGTTAAATATTCTGAAGAACCGTAGTGATTTATTTCCTCTATGCTGCACATGTGATATGTTCAATTAGTTCAGTTCAGAGGATCTTCCTCTCCTTCTTCTTCTTCGTTAAAGTCACTGCTGTAGTTATCCATTGAATACGCAGGTTGGAAGGAAATAAAAAGGAAGCATTTCAACTTTTTGAATTATTTCATAATTTTGTAGTTTTATTTATGTGAGGACTAATTTCCCATTATTATTATTTATTGATCTTTTCAACGCAACCTATCGTGTGTGTGTGTGTGTGTGTGTGTGTGTGTGT
>NW_019188221.1:0-2080 GCF_002260705.1 Seriola dumerili
GAATTGTTCACACACACACATCCTGACCATGCCTCCTTCTTTCTTTGTTTCTATAAAGTTCATGTACACTCTTTGATTGATATCAATCTGCAATTGCACGCTGTGTGACTGTACACTGATCCTTTGCAAACCTCTTATTAAAATATACAAAGACAACTTGATCCTTTTGTCAACTGTTTATTTTCAGATTTCCATCACAGCACTTTTAATGAAACAAAATTATCAATATATTAACCCTGATTATGGGAACTTTTTTTTTAGGACTGTTAACTGTAAAGTTATGCTGGGTGGGATGTCTAGGACTGTCATATATTACACAGTCATAAATGATTAGCAAAAAATTCCCTATTTCCACATCCATCAGATATTGAGAAAAATATGTATGTGGCGTCATGTTTCAGGCCACCTGATGAATTTTGGTTGAATTAAGTTCCTGTTGTGTCTCGAGAAGAAAATCATGAAAATGGATGAAGAAGAAGTCAAGCTGCAGCTGGATAAACAATGAGCTGGAAGATGTTTAAAATGCTCCATAGAGTTGAGGAGAACTGCACAGTTTGATAATAATTTTTTGTGGGATGATCTTTGCGAACAACCCCTTGGACATACACATAGTCATGATTCGTCTGTTAAATATATTGATTATAGCCACTTTAAAACTTGACATCTGTGTAATTTGGAACCACTATATCTACTGCTATCTATTGTATTATTTTAATTTCACTGAGAACCTTTTTTTTTATGTGTTGCATTTCAACGTGTATTTGAAATCCTCTTTGTACCTGTGGTTAAATAAAATGCAACTTTTATGTTTTATCTGATAAAAGAGTGACCTTGGGATCCTTTTTCCTTCGTTGATGAGTCATCATTTGGCATTGTGTGACCCAGCAATTTTTCACAACAAAAAGAAAAGTACAGGTAGACTATTTGTCATGATGTAAAGAATTGGTAACCTCATGTACCTTGCCATCTGTTTGAAACTCCTCTTGCTTTTGTTGCAGCTCCGGCACAAAGGCAGTGCATTCATTGGTTTTCCGGAAAGCCTGGCTGTTAAGTAAACAGTGTTCCACTGAATGCAGAAAGGTGTGTGACAAAGGCAGTCAGACCCATTTAAAAACAGGGTGTCACCAGGGTGTGTATGTGAGAGCATTAGACGAGAGGGCAAAACAATATTATTTTGAAAGCATCAAGAAATTGAAAAGAGACATGAGAGTAACATTTTGTTTTTAAAGTGAAAACAGAAAAGATGTGCTGGACATTTCTGCAGCTGCTGATCCTGGTGACACTCAGCTGTCCATCATGTGCTGAAGATAAGACGGAGGGTACTGCTTCCTGCCCAGGAGATCAAAAGGCCTTTGGAGGCTCCTGCTATGAGTTCGTGGGTCATCGGCATTCTTTTTTCAGTGCTCAAGCTTGGTGTGAGGAGAGTGGAGGACACCTTGCATTTATCCCAGATGAAGACACTCAACATTTCCTTCAGAGACATCTGGACCCTGAGAAAGACACATGGCTTGGGTTAGCACCTCCTTCCTCTCCAAAACCGTCATATTCTGCAACTGTGGACGGTAAGAAGGGAGAACTGTGAAATACAGACAACTGCTACTGTGTGCTCAATCATAAACTGCTATGTCTGAAGGTGCATGAAGTCTCTGATTAAATCACACACTTCACAAAAAGACAGGAAATCACAAAAAATATGAGAACTTTTTGTTTTTTGTCTTTAATTTTACCTCCCTTATGCATTTGAATTAACCTGTCAAACGATTGAGAAGAATATAGTTAAGCATTAGTGATTAACAAAATTATTAAATAAAAATATTACATTATGGTAACATCTGTACAATTGTGTCCAATTTCAATTTTATTTACAATTTATTTTCAAAGTTGTTCCATGTCTTGAAAAATAAGATAGCCCTAGTGGGATATTTTCTCACTGTCCTCTGTTCATTATTCCATCCATCCATTCCATTACAGGGTTTAAAATGGTGTAAAGTCTTTTTCCTTCCATCAGTGGAGTGAGAAATGAATTCCCACACTCACACCCTATGATATAATTTGCAATTACAAGATTAAGAAAAAAAAA
>NW_019188222.1:0-110 GCF_002260705.1 Seriola dumerili
TTTTTTTTTTTTTTTTTCATTTAGCTGAGTTCTCTGATGTAAAAAGGTATGATTGACTAACTGACTTTTTCATCTTTGCTCTCTTTTGGTGTTGTGACTCACCTTCAACA
>NW_019188223.1:0-142 GCF_002260705.1 Seriola dumerili
TGACAAAATGTATTTAGCACACACAGGCCAATGTTAGAATTGTATTTCTTGCAGGCAGGAACTTAAAACATGTGTTTGGAATGTAAGCAAGAGACTTCCTCTATACCTTGTGTGCAGGCAGCATCATGGTAAGCCCCGTCCA
>NW_019188224.1:0-113 GCF_002260705.1 Seriola dumerili
TGAGTTACCTGTAAACAATGTTTACTGTAGCAACATGATTAAAACAAAGGTCAAACAAAAATCACACAAAGCTGGCCTGCTGAGGACTGCTGAAACATTTTCCAACACTTTTC
>NW_019188225.1:0-257 GCF_002260705.1 Seriola dumerili
CCCGACACAAGCAGCTCCTTCCGCTTTTATTACCTGGGAACCTTCCCGCTCTCTCATCTGATCAGGCTGCTGCAGATGTGCAGCGGCTGGGACGGCGGGTCTGATAAGGGCCACTAAACACATAAAGATAAGACACATGCTGGAGCCACAGACAGCTGACACCAGGTCAGTTTACAGGCTCTGTGGACCTGAGCTCACCTGAAAGGTCACGGCTGAGTAGAGAGCAGAAAACACTGTTTGTATGTAACAATTAAAGG
>NW_019188226.1:0-136 GCF_002260705.1 Seriola dumerili
TTCTCTGTATTCAAATCACTTTTTATAGAGCTACAACCATGAAGAGTAAGCAGTACTTACACTGGATAGCAGGAAGAGAATCGAGCAGCAGGCTTTTCTCATAAGTAAAATGTCTAAGTTTTCACTTGACAGAGGT
>NW_019188227.1:0-120 GCF_002260705.1 Seriola dumerili
ACCGCAGCGCATTTGAACACAGCAGGCACCTAATGATTTAAAGTCAGCAGACGAAGCAGGAGGATTATATATATATATATATACTTCTGACTGGTTCCCTGTCAATGTTGCTGCTCTGAT
>NW_019188228.1:0-104 GCF_002260705.1 Seriola dumerili
GACGTTTTTTTACATTTTTATGCCATACTATACTATGATATTTTTGGCATTATTAAGCCTTAAATTACTATTTCCTTTGATTCTTTACCATACTATGACGTTTT
>NW_019188229.1:0-106 GCF_002260705.1 Seriola dumerili
TGTAGCACCCACAACAAGTTAACCTGGAGTCGAGGCTAGGGCTAGTGACTACAATGTAGCATCAATGTTGACCCATGATCAGAAGACCAGGCTACGAGCTGGGAGG
>NW_019188230.1:0-130 GCF_002260705.1 Seriola dumerili
GTGACCAGACAGCCTGACAGACTAAACACACACAACACACAGAAACCCCCTATGAACATTTGATAGTAGCTTATTTCCTTATTTTTGGCTCTGGTCCATTTTGGTCCAGGTACATTTGCATTTGTTCAAT
>NW_019188231.1:0-670 GCF_002260705.1 Seriola dumerili
GGACAAAGCTCGAGTGGTGATCGACACGGTGCGAAAAAAAGGATCAGAAGCCAGTTCGGTTCTGATCACTGCTCTCTGTGAGGAGGATTCATGCCTGTCAACAGAGCTGAACTTAACGTGAAGCAGTAACAGTGTGAATCAAGGTGTTTGTTCTCTATTGTTTAACAACGTTTGGTAAAAGACTCTCCAAACATGAATCAGGGTTACATGTACTCTTCTGGTTCACATGATAAATTCCTATTTCCACAACATTTATTACGACATTACAACAACAGACACGAGTCAAAGGAGAGGTTTAATTTGGAGGTGGACTCTGTGTTCTCTGTTCTGGAAATGAAAATCTCTCCTGCTTTGACTCATTGAACATTTGTATATTAACACAAATGTGACTGTACAGTTAGTGAATATGTTTGCTACTGGAGATTTAAGGTAAATAAGTTTTTATGTTCATTCTCTTTGATACAACATCATCATCAACAAGCACCATATTCTTTACAAACGTACAAAGCCCCTTTTCATCCCTGTACCTCTCAAAATCCACTGTAAAGCACCTTACTGTCAATTCTTTTCCTTTTTTATACTTTACTTTGTATATATATAAATTGTTCTTTTTAAATAAAAAACTACTTTGTACTTAATATAATTATGTCTATGTCTATTGTTATTATTT
>NW_019188232.1:0-145 GCF_002260705.1 Seriola dumerili
GCTGCAAACAGAGAGTTCCACTTTGGGTCGCAAGGGCAGGCAAATTCCACTTCCATCATCTTCTCTACAAGAGCCAGGATGAAGGAAAAAACCATGTTTGACACAATAGGACTGTGTCCGAGCTCCTTACTGATTCTTGATACCA
>NW_019188233.1:0-123 GCF_002260705.1 Seriola dumerili
TAGTTGTTTTGCAATTATAATTTTGATTTAGTTTTTCTTAGTGTTCTGACAAAATTTAAATTTGTTTCATCCAAGAGTAGAACAGGAGTCAGAGCCTTCAAGTGAGCCCTTAACCACTAAAGA
>NW_019188234.1:0-119 GCF_002260705.1 Seriola dumerili
TAGGGGTCATAACCTGCTGCACAAACGACCCATGGGCTCGTTTTTTTAAAGTCGCCCATGGGAAATAGGTATTCTGTTAAAATCAGCTGTAATTCTGATAGATACAAATATCATTTGAT
>NW_019188235.1:0-135 GCF_002260705.1 Seriola dumerili
ATGAAATACTTTGGGCAGCTGTGGCTGAGGAGTTAGAGCAGGTCCTCCGCTAACCAGAAGGTCGGTGGTTCGATTCCCGACTGCTTCGGTCTGGATGTCGAAGTGTTCTTGTGCAAGATACTGAACCCTGAGTGT
>NW_019188236.1:0-157 GCF_002260705.1 Seriola dumerili
CAGTAGAATATGTCTATTTTGAGTTTATTTAAAAAAGGTTGGGCGCTGATTTTTCTCAGTGTTGGTTTGTATGTTTAAAGGTGCATTTTGGTCACCAGGTGTAAGTACTTAAGGCTTTGAAAATAGACTGACAAAAAGGCACATGAAAGGGTTCTGT
>NW_019188237.1:0-132 GCF_002260705.1 Seriola dumerili
TGACGTGGACTTACCATCGCTGTTGTGAGACATATCCTGTCACCCACTTCCCCTCACATGCATCCAAGTACTTCACGTGGCCTCAGATATATAAGCTTCGCTGGGTTTTTGAAAAGTTAAGAGGCGATATTA
>NW_019188238.1:0-146 GCF_002260705.1 Seriola dumerili
GGTCAGGTTCAGAGTTTGTATCAGTCCAAAACCAGGGCACAAGTGATCAGTCAATCTGGCAGAAGTATCAAAATCATCATGCAAAAATCGATGATCAAAAAGCAGGCAAAAATCACATAAACACGAGAGACTACATGAGAGAATGC
>NW_019188239.1:0-129 GCF_002260705.1 Seriola dumerili
GTCATGATGGTGCAGTGGTTAAACCTCTTGCCTCTCACTGTGAAGGTCACAGGTTCAAGCCCCAGTCATCAACAATATATTGACTTTTTGGAAATTGTTCATCACTTATGCCATTTGACATTTTCATGC
>NW_019188240.1:0-179 GCF_002260705.1 Seriola dumerili
TGTTTCTGTGCTCTGAAATGAATTATCCAGAATTGTGTTGATGTACAAAACTGAAAACATGAACAACTCAACATCTGTTTTCAACTGAATCAGATCAGGTGATAAACTTTTATACAGCTGCAAATCAAGACTGATTTTTAAATAATATCATCATCATCAGTTTTAGTTTGTAAGATTTC
>NW_019188241.1:0-115 GCF_002260705.1 Seriola dumerili
TGCCTCAGCAGCCAATTAGTCCATAGCAGAGGTGCTGAGCAGAGGGGGGGGGGGGGCAGCATGCTCCCAGAGGACGGGGAGAGCTAACGTTAACTACTAAACCTGCACCCATTTC
>NW_019188242.1:0-102 GCF_002260705.1 Seriola dumerili
GTCATAGTATACTAAGGCATAAAAACTTCATTGTATAGTTAGGCATAAAAACATCATAGTATCCTAAGGCATAAAATGTCATTAGAACGTCAAAGTATAGTA
>NW_019188243.1:0-123 GCF_002260705.1 Seriola dumerili
GTGAGGAGTTGTGTCTGTGTGGGTGGCTATTGTAGTCTGGTAGTGTTGCTGTAAAATGGTTATTGTATTATGCATCCATTGTGACGTGTTACTATGTATTCTATTTCTTGTCTCTATGGTGGG
>NW_019188244.1:0-121 GCF_002260705.1 Seriola dumerili
GTACATTTCTTTTGTTATTAAAACATCTTTTGTCCATCACCCCCCCCCTTTTTTCCTTGTCTGCATTTGTGTCCTATTATACTAAAACCTGACATGAATAAATGTATCCTCTGATGACCAG
>NW_019188245.1:0-409 GCF_002260705.1 Seriola dumerili
GTAGTCCTGTCCCTCACACCATCGGTCAGCCATAGTCCTATTCTGAGAAAATGCCCTCAGAGGAGCGGGCAGCGAGCGCCACACCTTCTCCATGAGGCTCTGCAGCATCCTGGATGACCGGATGCCCGACATCTCAGCCAGCTCGTCCAGAGTTCTCCTGGTGAGGTGACCCAGCTTCACAATGCCAACCTCAATGAGCTTCGCTCTCAGTGTGGCCGAGGAGAGTCCAGCAACTGGCAGGAAGGCGTTGTGAAACAAAGGCTCCTCAAAGAGCCACTTCCCCGGCCGAGGGTCAGGAGGTCGGGCGACGGTCAGTGTCCTCCAGGCGTCTAAAACCGAACTGTAGAAGGGTGTGAGCCCTTCCAGGTCGCATCCAGCCTGCTTTAAAAGAAAGAGTTGTTTGTCCAGT
>NW_019188246.1:0-117 GCF_002260705.1 Seriola dumerili
AGCTAACTGCAAACTGTAACTGCCATCCCTGAAAATTTTCATCAAAAAAAGTCTTACAAGCTCTTTTAAATCCCACAGTTTCCAACCTTCATTGACAATTTTTATATCAAAAATGTA
>NW_019188247.1:0-178 GCF_002260705.1 Seriola dumerili
AACTGTTAAACAAATAAGTATTTGGTGGGTATTTGATTTGATTGCATTTGGAGCTGATTTACAGAGTGAAGGTCCCGTATTGTTTAAAGTGAGATTTCCATATCTTTTTTTTCTTATAAAGCAGGTCTAGGTTCTGTGAAGCTTAGCTACGTTTTCGTAGCCTCGCCTGTGAGCTTCA
>NW_019188248.1:0-108 GCF_002260705.1 Seriola dumerili
TTTCTTCTTTTTACCGTCACTCCCTTCAGTGCTTTCAGTGTCTATCACTTGCCCCCCCCCCACCCCCCTCCCCATCTATTGCCACCTGTCTTGGATCAATGCAGCTTT
>NW_019188249.1:0-128 GCF_002260705.1 Seriola dumerili
CCAAAGCCCCGCTCACCGTTGATCTGCTATAAATTTTTTGGGGGGGGGGGGCTTAACAAAATGTAATGTGTGTACCTTTACTAAATTAATTTGATGGTAAGTACGATTTATAAACCTCTAACCTAAGT
>NW_019188250.1:0-146 GCF_002260705.1 Seriola dumerili
CATAGTGGAACATGAACCATTTGTCTTTTCTAAATTAAAGTTAGCGTGATAGAAGCTGCAACAAAGCACGAACACCCGCACACCCTGTGATATAAGCTACGGAAAAAAACAGTCGCCTGTTGAGAGTCAAGAATAAAGTGAGGTAT
>NW_019188251.1:0-1457 GCF_002260705.1 Seriola dumerili
TGGCATAAAAATGTCAAAAAACGTCATAGTATAGTTTGGAATACAACGTCAAAAAAAACATATTAGTATATTAAGTCATAATAGGTTATAAAAACGTCATAGTATGGTAAGGCATAGAATGATATAGTATAGTAAGGCATAAGAATGTTAAAAAACGTTGCAGTATAGTATTGCATAAAAATGTCAAAAAACGTCATAGTATAGTATGGCATAAAACGTCAAAAAAAAATATTAGTATAATAAGCCATGAAAGGTTATAAATACGTCATAGTATGGTAAGTCATCAAATGACATAGTATAGTAAGGCACAAAAATGCTAAAAAACTTCATAGTATAGTATGGCAGAAAAATGTCAAAAAACGTCATAGTATAGTATGGCATAAAATGTCAAAAAAAACATATTAGTATATTAAGCCATAATAGGTTATAAAAACGTCATAGTATGATAAGGCATCGAATGATATAATATAGTAAGGCATAAAAATGTCAAAAAACGTCAAAGTATAGTATGGCATAAAAATGTCAAAAAACGTCATAGTATAGTATGGCATAAAACGTAAAAAAAAACATATTAGTATATTAAGCCATAGAAGGTTATAAAAACGTGATAGTATGGTTAGGTATCAAATGACATAGTATAGTATGGCATAAAAATGCTAAAAAACTTCATAGTATAGTATGGCAGAAAAATGTCAAAAAACGTCATAGTATAGTATGGCAGAAAACTTCAAAAAAACATGTTAGTATATTAACCAATAAAAAGTTATAAAAACGTCATAGTATGGTAAGTCATCAATTGACATTGTATAATAAGGCACAAAAATGCTAAAAAACTTTATAGTATAGTATGGCAGAAAAATGTCAAAAAACGTCATAGTATAGTATGGCATAAAATGTCAAAAAAAACATATTAGTATATTAAGCCGTAATAGGTTATAAAAACGTCCTAGTATGGTAAGGCATCAAATGACATGGCATAGTAAGGCATAAAAATGTCAAAAAAACGTCATAGTATAGTATGGCATAAAATGTCAAAAAAAACATATTAGTATATTAAGCCGTAATAGGTTATAAAAACGTCCTAGTATGGTAAGGCATCAAATGACATGGCATAGTAAGGCATAAAAATGTCAAAAAAACGTCATAGTATAGTATGGCATAAAACGTCAAAAAAAACATATTAGTATATTAAGTCATAATAGGTTATAAAAACGTCATAGTATAGTATGGCATAAAACGTCAAAAAAAACATATTAGTATATTAAGTCATAATAGGTTATAAAAACGTCATAGTATGGTAAGGCATCGAATGATATAGTATAGTTAGGCATAAAAATGCTAAAAAAAACTTCAGAGTATAGTTTGGCAGAAAAATGTCAAAAAACTTTATAGTATAGTATGGCATAAAACGTAAAAATAAACATATTAGTATATTAAGCCATAATAGGTTATAAAAA
>NW_019188252.1:0-135 GCF_002260705.1 Seriola dumerili
CAGGGACGTTTTACACTTAAACTGACGAAGATACATCATCGTGATGAAAAAGGAAGGGTGTACGAACATCAGAGCAAAACCATGAAAAAGAGTAACTAGGAGACATTATCAGAGGTGATTTACTCAATGCTACAA
>NW_019188253.1:0-150 GCF_002260705.1 Seriola dumerili
TATAGACCCCTCAGTCTCTTAAATGCAGATTATAAAATACTGTCCAAGCTAATAGCCCTCAGATTGGAAGACGTTATACCAAAGATAATACACGCTTACCAAACAGGCTTCGTTAAAAACAGGCACGGAGCAGATAATGTACGTCGACTG
>NW_019188254.1:0-103 GCF_002260705.1 Seriola dumerili
ATTGATATTCTGCCTCCGCCTCAGGTTCACGTGTGTGTGTGGTATGTTCTATACGTGTGTCCTCTGTAAGCTGATAGTTTGCCTGGAGGAGCTCTGCTGAAAT
>NW_019188255.1:0-117 GCF_002260705.1 Seriola dumerili
CCACTGCTTTGTAGGTGAAATGCCTGAGCGGAAGAAGAAGCGTCCTCCCCTCACAGGGCCTCACAGCTCCTCCCCTGTGACATCTGACAAGTCATCTGATCAGAAGATCAGTTCCTG
>NW_019188256.1:0-194 GCF_002260705.1 Seriola dumerili
AGATTTCCTAATGGAAATGACAACAACAATATCTTTCAAGTTAAGAAAGAGATCATGCATGTTGCATGAATCAAATATAATTGCATCAGCAATTATTATTATCATACTTCACAATACATCATGTATCGTGGTGTATAATGCTATGGTAACATTTGTTATCTTTTGATTGGTATTGATCAGTTTGATAAAAAAAA
>NW_019188257.1:0-179 GCF_002260705.1 Seriola dumerili
TCCTATGGACTGTAAAACTTTATACATGTGTAATTTCAACGAGGGAAATGTGCATGTAAGTGATAGATATCTGGTAAAGATTTTACTGATAGCCAGTAAAAAGGCTATAACCAGAAAGTGGTGTAAACCAGATCCCCCTAACCACGACCAATGGTTGGAAATAGTGGAAGAAATGTACG
>NW_019188258.1:0-114 GCF_002260705.1 Seriola dumerili
AGCGCTGCACTCCCAGAGCAAATGCCTCACCAACTCTGGTGTGCCACAACCAGGTCGGGGGCAGGTTGAGTGCGCTGACATGCCCCGGGAGTGCATGACGGACCTGACTGGGAG
>NW_019188259.1:0-115 GCF_002260705.1 Seriola dumerili
CCATGTTTTTTCCCACCCTGACAAATTTGAAATTTCGGGAGAACCAAATTTTCCCGCACAGAAAAATGTCGTCGGAAGATTTAATCCAGAAAATATTGGTGTTTGACTTTCATGA
>NW_019188260.1:0-140 GCF_002260705.1 Seriola dumerili
TCTGACAGTGGTGTGTTTAGTGTCATTGCCATCTCTGTCGTGAGTACTGGGTGAAAAACTCATTAAAATTTACTGAAAGAAGAAGTAACCTGGTAAACTCGTAGTTTCCTAGTGGCCACCAGAAAAGGAAATGGACAATT
>NW_019188261.1:0-123 GCF_002260705.1 Seriola dumerili
ATAAAATAGATTGTTTTTAAAAAGCAGGAGCCAAAAAACGTTTAGGTTTTTTTTTGATGATTGTTCTAAAATTTTTCTCCATTCATTTTCTGACGGACTTATCAATTAGTCAAGTCATTATTA
>NW_019188262.1:0-114 GCF_002260705.1 Seriola dumerili
GGAGGGAGGGAGGGAAAACTGTCTCTTATTGAACTGACTATTTTGCATTTTTAAAAGATTTTCAGTTTTCTTGAGGTATAGCCACGTTTTATACTTTTAGAATGAAAACACAGT
>NW_019188263.1:0-197 GCF_002260705.1 Seriola dumerili
GGTAGTGGTCCGCCAGTTTTTTTTTCTTGAGACCGCAAAGTCATGACCCGCCCTACTATGTCTCTGATTGGTCCATGAAAGAAATGAAAAAACATTCGATTGTGTCCTTTTGATTGACATATCAGCGGAACCAATGACAACTTGAAACTGTGCTCCACCTCAACATCCTCAAAACATCTTTAGAATGTTGCAGGGAA
>NW_019188264.1:0-100 GCF_002260705.1 Seriola dumerili
AAACGTCAAAAAACATCATAGTATAATAAGGCATAAAAAAGTCATCGTATAATAAGGCATGAAATGTCATTGTATAATAAGGCATAAAAACGTCAAAAAA
>NW_019188265.1:0-117 GCF_002260705.1 Seriola dumerili
TACTTCATCAAGAAGGTCAGACTTAACAAAACTACTAATATGGAGGATAAAATCCAACAAGCAAGAAAATACAAAATAAATAAAACACGTCAAAAATGTTTGGTAAATTAATTGAAT
>NW_019188266.1:0-125 GCF_002260705.1 Seriola dumerili
AATGCATTCCCCTCTACCAAATATATGCACAAGTTGAAAAAAACACAAATAAAATATACTGTATATACGTATTTCTTAGAAAAAAAGAATTTTAATGTCAGTTCAGATTTGACTGAGAACTGCTT
>NW_019188267.1:0-101 GCF_002260705.1 Seriola dumerili
GTTTGGTGGAGCAATGGTTAGCGTTGTTGTCTCACAGTCGAATGGTCGTTGGTTCAAAGCCAGCCTATACCCTTCTCCAGCAATGATGAAGCAAGCACAAA
>NW_019188268.1:0-126 GCF_002260705.1 Seriola dumerili
GCATTTTTTTTCAAAATTATCTTCTGTTAATTACTTAATCACTTGCATGTGAAAGCACCAGTGGGGTGATAGGCGCAAACACACAACAGCAGCAGAGAAGCAAAGAGTGCAGCACTAACAAGAGTC
>NW_019188269.1:0-202 GCF_002260705.1 Seriola dumerili
AATAAATAAATACAGCTATTAAATAAATCCTGAAATAGACAAATTAGGTAATAAATGTAGAAATATATAAATAACCTAAATATAATTATATAAATGAGTACCTAAATAGCTATAAAAAAGAATAAATAATTTTTTTATTTTTTATTTTGATGATCATTTTTTCAATGTCCCTTGTCATCTGATCTTTTATTATTATGGCTTT
>NW_019188270.1:0-119 GCF_002260705.1 Seriola dumerili
ATTGACAAACAGAACCTGAAAGCCCCTCCAGGATTGGGTCTGTACAGTTTCATGGTAAAGATGCTGCAGAGCTCTGTGAACTGATGGATGGATGTGCAGTGAAATTGTACAGACATTCA
>NW_019188271.1:0-120 GCF_002260705.1 Seriola dumerili
GCAACTGAGGCTGGAATGGCACAATAGACAATCTGGCTAGATCTAGACAGAAATAGACTGGTATCCAATATATACTCGGATGTAACTAGGGAATGGAGAACAGGTGAGTCGGTGGGCGAG
>NW_019188272.1:0-141 GCF_002260705.1 Seriola dumerili
CCAACAAATCTCAGAGCAAGTGGCCATCTTTTCTGCCACGCTACATTGTATGTTTTAAAACAGCACAAACATTACATGAAAAAAAGTCACAAGTTATTTACCGGTGTTTGACAGCGATATCAGAAAGACAGACAACCAAAC
>NW_019188273.1:0-282 GCF_002260705.1 Seriola dumerili
CTGGTTGCTGAGGTACAGCAGGTGTCCTCACTCCTGGCTTAGCTAATGAAAGAGCAGGCGGTAGCAACGGGCAGGACCATGGCCTCCCTCTGGATGGTGAGGCATCATCTCTGGCTGTCTCAATCACAGCTGCAGGGGTAAGGCCCTGCCTGTTTGCTTAGTATGCCTGCCGTTGTGCTAGGGAGATGTCAGGAATGCTCCAACAGTGCCGTGAACATCAGGTCCCGACAGATCCACGGCCTGGGCCACCCCAGCTGGACTCTGTGGCTTCAGGTGACCTAC
>NW_019188274.1:0-114 GCF_002260705.1 Seriola dumerili
ACCAAAACACAACTCGGGCGGGAGGAGGGATTCAGGGGCTAGCATCTTCTGATTCAGGGCAACTCAGGGGGTCGCGACGGAGGATGGCGTCGCCCCTCTGGAGGGCGAGCAGGA
>NW_019188275.1:0-113 GCF_002260705.1 Seriola dumerili
TAGTATAGTAAGGCATAAAAACGACATATTTTATTAAGGGATAAAAAGTCAAAAAATGTCATATTATAATAAGGGATAAAAAGTCATAGTATAATAAGGCATAAAAAGTCATA
>NW_019188276.1:0-129 GCF_002260705.1 Seriola dumerili
ACAGAAAAATAACAAATACCTAAAGGTTTTTGAAAAGTTCAAGTGAGCACACAAGCTAACTGACTGTCTATCCCGCTTCACCACACTGCATTTACAAATATAGAAAATAAGTATTTGTGAAAACTTATT
>NW_019188277.1:0-107 GCF_002260705.1 Seriola dumerili
TATACTTTGATGTTTTTTGGCATTTTTATGCCTAATTATGTTATTTTGTCTAATGCCTTGCCATACTTTGACCTTTGTATGACATTTTATGCCTTAATATAGTATGA
>NW_019188278.1:0-131 GCF_002260705.1 Seriola dumerili
ATTTCTTCCTCTTTAAAAACCCACTTCCTGCAGAGTCCACTGAGGTGTCACACACACCCACCACTAACACCTCATAAAACATGACTAACAGCTCAGCTGATCAGCTGATCACACAGTCACTCTCTGGGTTT
>NW_019188279.1:0-711 GCF_002260705.1 Seriola dumerili
AAAAAGCTCCAAGAAAGTTAAAAGAATGAAAGTGTCCAGATGACTGAACAATGAACACACAACACAGGGTGTTTCCTCTCTGCTGTGTCTGTCTGTCTGTCTCCCTCCTGCTCTGTCTCTCCTCTCCTCTGATGCCGGGCTTCAGGGCGGCTTCTTTAAATATTAACGGGGGTAGAAATGCTCAGAGAAGAGCTTTGGTCTCAGAGGTAGTCCGGGACAAAAGGCTGGATGTAGTTTTACTGCAAGAAACCCACAGTGACCCTCTGAACGAAGCAGACTGGGGCTTATGGTGGGGGGGGGGCAGCATGTGCTCAGTCACGGCTCCAATGTAAGTGCTGGAGTCGCTGTTTTATTCTCCCCCATTCTAGCAGTAAACATTTTATCCAGCCCTGAGATAGAGAGGGGCAGGGGGCTCATGGTAAGGGCAGAAATAGACTCTATTGTTTTTAATTTCATTAACATATATGCTCCTAACCACGGCCCTGAACGCCTCGCTGTCTTCCAGCTGCTGAAGGACAGACTCAGCCAGTGTAATAGGGGGGAGTGTGTTATTCTGGGGGGGGACTGGAACTGTTGTACTGACAGGGTGGACAGGACAGGACAGGAGCCCCACCCTCAGTCCTCCTCCTCTCTGGCCCAGCTGCTGAGAGAGGCTGATCTGGTGGATGTTTGGAGGATGAAGCATCCGTCAGTCAGGCAGTACTCCTGGGT
>NW_019188279.1:1159-1543 GCF_002260705.1 Seriola dumerili
AGACTCTGGCCTCCAGAAGACAGCAGCTGAGCTCCATCCTCCATGAGAGAGCCAAAGGAGCTCTGGTCCGAGCTCGCTTCACTGCACTGAAGGATATGGACGCTCCGACCAGCTTCTTCTTCAGCCTGGAAAGGTCCGAGGCCCAGAGGAGGCAGATGGTGTGTCTCCGCCTGCCGGACGGAAGGTTGACCTCTGACCTGGCGGAAATGAGGAGACACACGGTGGAGTACTACTCTGACCTGTTCAGGACAGAGAGCTGCGACATGGACGCTGCTGAGGAGCTGCTGGACGACCTTCCTCGGCTGAGGCCGGGGGACCGCGACACCCTGAGCTCGGACCTGTCTTTGCAGGAGCTGACCACGGCCGTCACCCACATGGCCTCAG
>NW_019188280.1:0-1774 GCF_002260705.1 Seriola dumerili
AGGAATAAAAGGACATAGTACAATAAGGCCTGAAAATGCCAAAAAATGTCATAGTATAGTATGGCATTGAAATATCAAAAAACGTCATAGTATAGTATGGCATGAAACGTCAAAAAAACATCATTTTATATTAAGGCATAAAAGGTCATAAAAAAGTCATAGTTTGGTAAGGAATTAAATGACATCGTATATTAAGGAATAAAAGGTCATAAAGACGTCATAGTATAGTATGGTATAAAACATCAAAAAAGCATCAAATTATATTTAGGCAGAAAAGGTCACAAAAAGGTCATAGTATGGTAAAGAATAAAAGGACATAAAATAATAAGGCTTGAAAATGCCAAAAAAATGTCATAGTAAAGTAACGGAATAAAATGTCAAAAAAAACATCATAATATATTAAGGTATATAAATTGATAAAAAGGTCATAGTATGGTAAGGAATAAAAGGACACAGTATAATAAAGCATAAAATATCATAACAATGTAATAATATGGCAAGAGTTAAAACTTCAAAGTATAATAAGCCTTTAAAATGTCAAAAACATCTTAGTATAGTATGGCATAAAATTGACAAAAAACGTCATAGTATATTAATGCGTAAAAGGTGATAAAAATGTCATAGTGTGGTAAAGAATGAAATGAAATAGTATAGTATGGCATAACAGGTCAAAAAAAATCACATCATATTAAGGCATAAGATGTCATAAAAAGGTCATAGTATTGTAAGGAATTACATGACATAGTATAGTAAGCCTTAAAAATGTCAAGAACGTCATATTATATTAAGGCATAAAATGTCATAAAAAGGTCATAGTATGGTAATGAATAAAAGGACATATTATGATAAGGCATAAAAATGCCAAAAGACGTCATAGTATAGTATGACATAAAAGTGTAAAAAAACATCATATTATATTAAGGCATAAAATGTCATAAAAAGGTCATAGTATGGTAATGAATAAAAGGACATATTATGATAAGGCATAAAAATGCCAAAAGACGTCATAGTATAGTATGGCATTGAACGTCAAAAAAACATCATATTATAATAAGGGATAACAGGTCACAAAAAGGTCCTAGTATGGTAAGGAATAAAAGGACATACTATAGTAAGGCTTGAAAATGCCAAAAGACGTCATAGTATAGTATGACATAAAAGTGTAAAAAAACATCATATTATATTAAGGCATAAAATGTCATAAAAAGGTCATAGTATTGTAAGGAATTAAATGACATAGTATAATAAGCCTTGGAAATTTCAAAAAACGTCATAGTATAGTATGGCACACAACGTCAAAAAAACATCATTTTATATTAAGGCTTAAAAGGTCATAAAACGTCAATAGTATAGTATGACATAAAAATATCAAAAAACGTCATTGTATGGTATGGCATAAAACGTCAAAAAAACATCATATTATTTTAAGTCATAAAAGAACATAGTATAATACGGCATCAAGATGCCAAAAAACATCATAGTATAGTAAGCCTTTAAAATTTCAAAAAACGTCATAGTATAGTAAGGCACAAAACGTTAAAAAAACATCATACTATATTAAGGCATAAAACTTCAGAAAAAGGTCATAGTATGGTAAGGAATTAAATGACATAGTATAGTAAGCCTTGAAAATTTCAAAAAACGTCATAGTATAGTATGGCATAAAACATCAAAAAAACATTGTATTATATTAAGGCCTAAAAGGTCATAAAAAGGTTATAGTATAGTAATGAATAAAGGACATAGTATGATAAGGCTTGAAAATGCCAAAAGA
>NW_019188281.1:0-1179 GCF_002260705.1 Seriola dumerili
AGGGTCCCGTAAAGTATCCTGTTTGAAGGAGCACTTCGAAACCCTCCTGCATTCAAATGTAGGTAACACGTACCAGCAAGACCCTAGAGGTTCTACAGGGCTTTAAATACTTCTGCCTGTCGAAACAATATAAAAGCCACACTTCCCCGACAGTTGTACACAGGACTGAGATGACTGCAGATGTGAGTATGTATGATTTAGAAAAGAGGGAAGAAAGGTTAAAAAAAAAACAAAAAAACAATGTGAATGGTAGGCTTCAGTGTCAACAGTAAACCTGAAGTCACTACACTAGATTAAACACAAGCCTGTTCACCCACTTACCATTACTGTGAGAAAGGGCTTAAAGCAACCAGGGGATTTAACTCAGACTGATGCTGTTTGAGATTAGCTTGTTATGTAAATGATTGACTTCAGAGGTAGAAGGAGAGATGAACAATATGACAGTGTGTGGAGGCAGACTTAGAAATCACTTAAATACACAGAACTATATGCAGAGGCATATAAAAAACTTAAAGAGGTTTTATGGTATAGACGAAAGTTAAAGCGCAAAGGATCTGTGAACAGATGGCCTTTATAGCAGTGGTTAATTGTTATTAAGAGTGGTATTAAACTTATCTCCACCACAGAGAATTGAACCGATATCTTGTTTTCTTGTGGTCCAGGAACGCCTGACTCAGCAGCTTGAGAGAAACTAAAGAAGCACAAAGGAGTAGAAAACAGCAGCATTAACTTACCAAAGCAGTATTACTTCATAACAGCTGCATTACCTCACATCAGCAGCATTAACTCATAGCAGCAGCATTAAATCATCGCAGCAGCATTAAGTCATAGCAGCAACATTAACTTATAACATTAACATTAAATCATCACGGCAGCATTAACTAACAACAAATGCCAGTGGCACTGAAAGACTTTTCAGGGCAGGGGCAGAGTGACAAAGGAGCACCCCGACTGTGCACTGGGTAAGGTTGTGGTTAAGATTTAGGGTTGTGGTTAAAATTTTGCAGTAAGGTCACACCAAAGCAGCTCTCAGGCTTAGCAGAGCACACCAGTAGGGTTAACTGAAGGTTTAATTTTGCAGAGCACAGGGGCACTTGGGTTGGCCAAGGAGGAACTTGAGTCCCCCAAGTGCCCATCAAGTGCTCCTGTGATGTGTCATTGGGAGAAAGTGAACCATGG
>NW_019188282.1:0-138 GCF_002260705.1 Seriola dumerili
TTCAAAGTCAAAACTTTTTAGCGCCAAAATGTCTCCATTATCAGAGTTTATGTTTAGAAAGGAGGAAACCAGGTTTTCTCTTCCCCTTTCCCTTAAAATGAGATATGAAATAAGAGCATTACTTCCCTCATCGTCATC
>NW_019188283.1:0-423 GCF_002260705.1 Seriola dumerili
TGCCACGATAAAACTTGCTTTCACAGCAGCTTCACTTTCTGATTTTGCACGGGTAAAAAACGTCTGCTGAAATGTCAGCTTCTTTTTTAAATCTTCTACTTTCTGCATCTTCTGCTCTGCATTCAGGTCTTTCAGGTTATCCCTGTGTTTTGTCTCATAGTGCCGTCTTAGATTAAATTCTTTAAATACAGCCACATTAGCGCCACAAATGAGACAAACGGGTTTACCGGCAATGTCAGTAAACATATACTCAGCCTCCCATCGGTTTTGAAAGGCTCTGTTTTCAGAATCAACTTTTCTTTTCGGCATCATGAGGGGCTAGCTTAGCAATAACTTGCAGCAACAGACACTAGACCTGATTGGCGCGGAAAGCGCTCAGCAAGGCAGCTGAAGCGCTGCATTATGGGATTTATAATTTATTGT
>NW_019188284.1:0-140 GCF_002260705.1 Seriola dumerili
GATTAACAAGTGTTTGATACAATAGTACATCCAGAAACCACCACCCACCACAAATCCATCCACTACCTAGAAAAACTATGTAGACAAATCTGTGCTGTGATATTTTTCTACTGGTGCACTGATGTGTGTGTGTGTGTGTG
>NW_019188285.1:0-163 GCF_002260705.1 Seriola dumerili
CTCTGCTCCACAAGGGCTCAACTCTTCTTCTTCTTTTGATTATATACTTCTTTAAACCTTTAAGTGTAGATAAGCAGGTGGAGTATAGTGTCCCTGTGACTCTTTGTTCTGCAGTGTCACAAAATAACAGCATGTTGCTTCTGTAATTTGATATAAATCCAGC
>NW_019188286.1:0-104 GCF_002260705.1 Seriola dumerili
GTGGTACAATGGTTAGCACTGTTACTTCAGACTGAGCAGCTTGTGGGTTCAAATCCCAACTGGGATTTTATTGTCTTTGCTTTTTTTTTATTTTTTTTTTTTAT
>NW_019188287.1:0-234 GCF_002260705.1 Seriola dumerili
TGTGTAGCTCACCTGACTGGGCCAGGGTCGGCGCACGGGTGGCGGCGGTTCGAATCCCGGGTGAAGCAGTCCTATGGGGTTTTATTGTAGGTGGATCCAGATGGAGGTGTGTGGAGGTCTTCTTTTGAGGAATGGTGGTCTTGAGGTGTGGAGATAGTGGTTCTGTTAATTGTTCTTTTGGATGTCCAGTGGTGGGTGGAGGTGAAGATTTGCAGATCAGTGGCACTGGCTGGG
>NW_019188288.1:0-261 GCF_002260705.1 Seriola dumerili
AAAAAAAACAACTATTCATTGATTTTTAAAAAGCTGGTTCTCCTGTTGACAATAAATCAATAATGAGGCAATGAATAGGGCTGTAAGTTTTCTGAACTAGTTTTGACATTTATGACATTGTTAATAATTATTTCTTTTGAGACATAACTTTTACTTATTAGGAAAAAAGTTTTTGAATGTTATAAGAACTTTTCCTAAAAAATAAAAAAAGTATAAAATTGTCTAAAATTTAGATTTAGCAAAGAATACCGTTTTGGCCTT
>NW_019188289.1:0-158 GCF_002260705.1 Seriola dumerili
TCGTAAAATGGCTCTTCTGACACCTGAAGAAATTGAGTATTTTAAAAAAGCCTTGGCTGCCAATGCTCAAAAGGATAACTTGGATACCAAATTAGTAAGTGTCCCATTGAAATTATATGATGTTCACTAACTGAAAACCAAATCTGTTGCTCAAAAAT
>NW_019188290.1:0-101 GCF_002260705.1 Seriola dumerili
ATTCCTTTGAGAACACGTGCGACACATAGGTGCTTCCCCTTCCAGCACCAGACGTACACACATAGTATATGATTTTGTTCTTATTATGACATGTGACCAAT
>NW_019188291.1:0-107 GCF_002260705.1 Seriola dumerili
TGCTCACAAAGACAGGGTTTTAATACAGCTGAGTTCACAACAAATGACAGAAACCCTTTATTTCTTACCAGGGCTTTGATTGCTGTGCTGTAGTAAGAGTATTGTCT
>NW_019188292.1:0-106 GCF_002260705.1 Seriola dumerili
AAAAAAATTGTGACTGACCAACAAATATGAAAAAAAAAAAGTTTAAATATAAATATATATATAATTGTAACTGTTTTAGCAGTTGCATGTCATTAATGGAGAAAGT
>NW_019188293.1:0-135 GCF_002260705.1 Seriola dumerili
TGTCAACACATAGAGTTCCAGTAATTCCATCCCCACCATTTTTTTTTTTTTAGCTGATCTATATTTTATTGTTCCACTATCTTGCAAATGTGTTGCGTTCTCTCTGCATGTTCCTGAGCTGCTAATAGTAGATTT
>NW_019188294.1:0-140 GCF_002260705.1 Seriola dumerili
GTTAGTCAAGTTTTCATCCAAATGTGGTGCAATATCTAATCAAACTTCCAGAAAATCAGTAAAAGAAAATACAAATTGATGTGTGTTTCCATTCATTACTGTTATGTAAATATTAGGAGTTGGCTCATTGAGATAAACAG
>NW_019188295.1:0-113 GCF_002260705.1 Seriola dumerili
GACATGGAAGGTGGGGTGAACACGGAGGGAGCGAGGCAGCGGAGCTGCACCGCTGCAGGACCGATGACCTTGGCAATGGGGAAGGGACCCACAAATCGCGGTGCCAGTTTCTT
>NW_019188296.1:0-126 GCF_002260705.1 Seriola dumerili
CCGTACTATCAGAATAAAGGCAAAAATGCCCAAATATATGACATAAAAAAAACGTGGAACTCTAATAATAATAATATTAAAAAATAGATTTTGATTTTATTTAAAATTAAAACAATTTCCGATTCG
>NW_019188297.1:0-112 GCF_002260705.1 Seriola dumerili
TGCCACCCACCAGTCACATACCACCCCACCTCACCCCACCCCACGGTATTTTTTTGAGAAAGTGTCCCTGTGATTTGTTTAAATTTCAAGGTCTTAACAATCTGACATCTAA
>NW_019188298.1:0-661 GCF_002260705.1 Seriola dumerili
CTCCCCATCCAGGAAGTGGGAAGGGTTGAAAGTGTGTGGACTCTCCCACTCGCTCTCATCATACAGGACAGAAGTAAGAAGAGGAAACACGGTAGTTCCCTGGAGGCAAAAGAAAAAAAGCACCATTTTCAGAGTTTTCACAGATGGAAGAAATTATCCAACAAATCCAAATTAGTGTGGATTTGAACTGATGGGAGAAGGTGACCTCTTTGATGAAGTAGCCCTGGAAGGTGATGTCCTGGCTGGTTTTGTGAGGAATGGCCATGGGAACAATGTTGGCCAGTCTCTGTGACTCATGGATGACAGCGTCTGTGTACGGCAAATTCTTCCTGTCTTCTACTCGGACCTGACGGCTTCCAACCACCCTGCTCAGCTCCTCTTGAACCTGGTCTGGAAGGACATGAAACTGAGATGAAATCTGAGAAATATATAATGACACTTTAACCCTAATCTTATGTGAGCACTGTAAACTGAGAGAAGCCTGTGGATGTATTTTTGCACCTTGAATATGAGGGTACTTGGCCATGAAAAGTAGACACCACTGAAGAGAATTTCCTGTGGTGTCCGTCCCAGCTGCAAACAAATTCATCACACTGTACATCAGGTTGTCATCATGGTAGTGTGAATCCTTAATTCCAGACTCCTAGCATAAAAAATAATT
>NW_019188299.1:0-186 GCF_002260705.1 Seriola dumerili
GTGCAACATAATGTAACAGCAAACGACAGACATTCTTTTCTCTTCGAATTTCGTGTCTCCTCTCCTCATCATAACTGGAGCAGACAGAAGAAGAATAACATCAGTCATTTCAGGCGAAGTTGTTCTGAAGTGTAATGTGGGAACACAAGCTAAAAAGTCTCTTTCTTTTTTATTATTGCTTGGAAA
>NW_019188300.1:0-102 GCF_002260705.1 Seriola dumerili
GCCAAAAAAAGCCATTGATGATCTGCTGGACAGTCTTTAACGTGTGTTGTCTCGCTGCAGGTATGGCTGGTCTGTCAACAACTGCCACTGCAGCTGTGGCTA
>NW_019188301.1:0-146 GCF_002260705.1 Seriola dumerili
TCACTTCCTCAGTAAGTCACGACACACTTTTGCCATGAGCGTGAACTGTATTTACAATCCCTCCAGGTTAAAATATATGGAGATCAGTAATCTGTAATCAGTACTCGCCGATCAGTATTCAGTAATATTCGGTACACCTAGGCTTT
>NW_019188302.1:0-147 GCF_002260705.1 Seriola dumerili
TGTAATAACTGATTGGGGACAGAAACAAGCTGTAAAAATCACATGGCGAGGACCTTGTTTTCACCTCCAGTCAGTGCTTGAAGTGGGCCGGCACACAACGGTACGCACAACCTTTACATTACTCTTTAATGAACTGTTACTTTTTCT
>NW_019188303.1:0-127 GCF_002260705.1 Seriola dumerili
CCCTCAAGGGCCGGCCCCTGAAGGCCCAGGCAAATCAGGGTTGGCGGCATGGAAGTCCTGGATGAGAGAGGGGTCCATGACGAATCTTGATGGGATCCATGAGCGCTCCTCAGGCCCATAGCCTTCC
>NW_019188304.1:0-151 GCF_002260705.1 Seriola dumerili
TTATGCTCCTTACAGTACAATGACGTTTTTTGACGTTTATGTGCCTTACTATACTATGATACTTTTATGCCTTACTATACTTTGATGTCTTTATACCTAAAACTCAAGCAAGCTATGTGTTGTGGTGGTGCAGTGGTTTAAGGGTTTACCT
>NW_019188305.1:0-110 GCF_002260705.1 Seriola dumerili
TGACGTGAGTAATGGAGCCAGAAAGCAGGACACAGGAACACGGGTGGGTAACGGACGATCTGGCGAGGAGTGGAGGAATGAACCGGTCCTTTATCCTGCAGCAGTGTAGG
>NW_019188306.1:0-190 GCF_002260705.1 Seriola dumerili
AATAAGGAGAAATCTTACTTTGTGTTTGATATTCCAGGTTCATCCCTGAAGGCCAGAGGAGTGTCTCTGGACTGGTCACTCAGACAGACGGATGCTGGAGACTTCGCTCTGCCCTCTTCATCCTTCCCATAGACACTCATCTTTGGTCTAACAGGCAAGTCAGTAACAAGAGCACACATCATACACTGAA
>NW_019188307.1:0-133 GCF_002260705.1 Seriola dumerili
GCGTATGATGTTAGCCCTAAACCATCTTTAGCTTGCACTCTCATTTCAAAAGAATTCCTTTCTTCAAAGTCAATCACACCAGTTACTTTAATTTCTCCAGTTTTAGGATCAATAGAAAAAACATTTACATCAT
>NW_019188308.1:0-152 GCF_002260705.1 Seriola dumerili
TGATTCAGATTTGATTAATATATATACTGGTCTTTGGACATGGATCTGGTCTGCTTGGGTCTAGTGGGGAAAAAATTACTCATATTACCCTTTTTCCTATCTTTCCAAATAGGATAAATGTTTCTTAAATCTGCAATTGTGTTTTAAACACA
>NW_019188309.1:0-142 GCF_002260705.1 Seriola dumerili
TATGTGTGCTTCTTAATGGATTTTTCATTGACAAAATGAACACTAACAGCAAACATTTGCCCTGACCTGTCGCTTAATCTAATTGAATGATGCCATTTATAATAAAAACAAGAATTGAAATGTATAGACTCATAGATTTTAC
>NW_019188310.1:0-129 GCF_002260705.1 Seriola dumerili
AACAGCAAGATCATGTGTTCAAACAAAAACGGGTTAATCGTCTGGAGAGAATGAATGATCTCAGTGAATTAAAAAGTAAATTCAAGTAAATAAAAAAAAAAATCAGATCAGTATTTGTTAAGGTTTGTT
>NW_019188311.1:0-140 GCF_002260705.1 Seriola dumerili
ACCGCAGAATACACGCATGTGAACTTCAAACAAAAATATAACAGGTCTACATTCAACCTTGCATGCAACTCGAACTAAAGCAACCCTTGCTGCAGTTTGACTGTCACATCAGTTACCACTAACCACAGTTTCAGCTTTAA
>NW_019188312.1:0-109 GCF_002260705.1 Seriola dumerili
TGTCTGATTAACCAAAGTGTAAGCAACCCAGAGACTATAGATCTGTGACGCACCTGTTTTTGTTCTCTTCATCCACGTTTGTTCTGCAGGTGGCATCACTTTGTTTTTA
>NW_019188313.1:0-151 GCF_002260705.1 Seriola dumerili
TTTTGATTTTCTCTGAAATATCTCAACAGCTATTGGACTGATTGCACTAAAATTCTGTACAATGAATCCTAATGAGTGTTGGTGAACCCCAGATTTTTCATCTAAATTTTAATTTTATCTCTACAACTTGATAGATTGGCACAAAGTTTTC
>NW_019188314.1:0-543 GCF_002260705.1 Seriola dumerili
TCTCAGTGTTAACTCTTTAACCGGCAGCTATGTCAGTAAAATACAAAGTACCAGGGACAATGTTTCAGAAAAACCACACACAAGTACAGTATGTGTGTGTTTGGACCAACAACACCATGCTAACCTGGTCAGCTCTCAGCCACAGTTTAGTGACCACTGACTGAATGGAGTTCTTGCTTCATAGCATTCCTGCTGTTTGCTGACTTCCAGAAATATGATCCTGGTCACGTTACATAATGATTATACTCTATACTCCCTCCTCGTCTCTGCCTAGTCTCTGTGATCCTGTCTTCTGTGTTTCTACCGTGGCTTCAGAAAGTCTTCAGACCCCTTCACTTTTTTTTATGTGAATGGATAAAATTTCAGTTTTTTTCCTCAGTCTATGCTCTTGACACTGACAGTATGAGGTGTCTGTATGTGGGCAATGGTAGACAAATGCAACAGTATATAATAGATCATCAATATAGACTATGCATGTACAGATTTCAGTACATCTATAATTCTATAATCATCAGGAACAAAGGTTACTGCCTGGAAAATAGT
>NW_019188315.1:0-240 GCF_002260705.1 Seriola dumerili
AAATGTTGATCGCACATTGTAAGGCTATAGAGTAATGACATCATCAGCGTATAGACTAGTTCCCTATAAGACCCACTTTCACAGTGCAATTCAGCACAAAAGAAGAGCGTCTGTCATTGTGCAACTTAAACAGAAAGAGAAGATAGCGCTTTTGTTTTCTCAAGGTTAGAAAACCTTCATCGTCATAATGAAGCCTAACAGAGCTCATGATTTTCACCTCAGCCGTGGTCAGACCACACT
>NW_019188316.1:0-106 GCF_002260705.1 Seriola dumerili
AGCAGAACTAGTTTAAGTTTAAATGTACAGCAGATAGTTAGACACTATAATGAAGAAAACAGCAACATTAACTGTGTTGAGACAGAGCAGCAATAAACTCTACCAG
>NW_019188317.1:0-102 GCF_002260705.1 Seriola dumerili
TGATGCGTTTTCATGTCCTTAAAGAAAGTGTCAGTTTTTCATAAGATACACACGTGTCTTCTCAGATGAACTGTGTGTGTGTGTGTGTGTGTGTGTGTGTGT
>NW_019188318.1:0-104 GCF_002260705.1 Seriola dumerili
TTCAGTGGAAAGGAGGTATCAGTGAGAGATAACATGTCTAACTGAGACTCTCTCTTCTGTCTAATTGTGTCCACATCAGTTCACTCAGGCCAGAGTTCACATAT
>NW_019188319.1:0-427 GCF_002260705.1 Seriola dumerili
TGTGTTACAGGAAAAAGAAGACCCCAATTCCTACTTGAAGAAACGCCCTCTCTCCTGCCCAGTCCTGATTGTCAGTCCGTCCAACTGCCTCCTAGCAGTAGGAGATGTGCCAATAACCACCTTTCCAAAAGACAACCTTACCGAGAGTGCTTTATACCTTATGGCCTACTATTGTGCCCTACACCTGACTTATCCAAAGTGTGTAGCCACTCTGCTTTCAGTCATACAGACGGAGGTCCTCTTAGACAAAATCCATGAGAAAGATCTCACATTGTCTTACAAGAAGAGCATGGCTGAGTGGAAAGCTTCTATTGGCCAATAAAACCAGTGGTCAGATATGGTGTAGGATAGCACTTCCTCTCTCCTTCCAAGGGTACTACAGTCCATGTTCATTTTTCACTTTTCAGTTAATATTAATAATTAAACT
>NW_019188320.1:0-308 GCF_002260705.1 Seriola dumerili
TCATGTAGCGCTGTTTGGGTTAGGGGGTTTGTGGTTAATGGTTAGCAGACAAATTATATTTTGTGAAATGACACACTAAAAGCAAAACATGTGTACTGATAACACACAAAATGCATTATTCATTTATTATTCATACATCACTTGGTGAGACCAGGCTCCAAGATCTGATCACTCATGGCACAGGTGTTATTGACAGGGAATAGATTGCTGATGACAGGAAATTTAAACAATGTTACGAAAATACACTCAAAATAAGTAAAGTTTACCGGGCCATATTGTCCTGGTAGGGGGCAGAGTCTGCAGCAATA
>NW_019188321.1:0-102 GCF_002260705.1 Seriola dumerili
TAAACTCAACTTTAATTAATGATTCCAGAATATAATAATCATAATAATAATAATAATAATAACGGTTTCATAATTCTTGGCTTTTCTATATTTTCATACTTT
>NW_019188322.1:0-152 GCF_002260705.1 Seriola dumerili
TATATGATTTTCTGAATATTGGCTGCCCAGTGATAGTGAAGCAAATTTGGCAAGCCCAATCCACCCTGGGATCGATGTCGCTGCAGAAGTCTTTTTTGTATTCTAGGGGCTTTCCCCCCCCAAATGAATGATGATATAGTTTTATCAAGGGA
>NW_019188323.1:0-124 GCF_002260705.1 Seriola dumerili
TGAAAACAGGTTGTCGTGGGACCATGACTGTTTGTCTGATGTGTTTTAACGTGGACGTGTGAGGAGAGACACGTGACTGACAAATCAAAACTGTTGAAGTGTTACAGTGTGTGTGTGTGTGTGT
>NW_019188324.1:0-108 GCF_002260705.1 Seriola dumerili
AGTATTTTCAGGCCAAACAAGTCAAACAAAATATCTAAAGGTCACAGTGTAGTAAGGCGTCAAAATCTGCTAAATGCTAAAATGACATGTGACGACCCCTCCCCCGGG
>NW_019188325.1:0-184 GCF_002260705.1 Seriola dumerili
TTTTTCAGTCGTAAACTTTTGCTTCCATGGATTTTCAGTTTCCTCTTTCTGTATGGCTAGGCCTGAAAATATCAGACCTTCCTTTTTTCTCTCTAAAAGCTCAGAGTAACGAGCCATGTTTTCTTTCTGTCCATCAAGTTCTGATAACTTTTCTTCAATTGAAGTGTACACTATTAGCATATCT
>NW_019188326.1:0-191 GCF_002260705.1 Seriola dumerili
TTTACATTATTCTGAAGGGAGACTTTTACTTTGATACTCGTGTTTTCATGTTAATACTTATGTGCTTTTACTGAAAGAAAATGTCGCCTGTGTGACTTTTTCTTGTGTCAGAGGACTTCTTCTCTGTTATCACGTCTTTGACTTCAATAAAGAGTAAAAACAATGAACTAATGACAAACGCTTCTTATTAG
>NW_019188327.1:0-121 GCF_002260705.1 Seriola dumerili
TATTTAGAATAACTGCTAATGCTAGAGCTAATGAAAATGTACGTGCACACGTACATTGCCGACAGTATCATTGTAATCAATGTCATTATTGTAAAAAAGAAGCTAATCCTGATGATCAGTG
>NW_019188328.1:0-129 GCF_002260705.1 Seriola dumerili
AGTGTTCATGCAATAACAGCTGGATGTTATGGTTGTGTGGTTTTCTACAAAGAAAGAATAACAAAATTCAATTGAATGAAGGATAACAAAACAAATACATACATTACTTTCACCCATATGCAGTAATAT
>NW_019188329.1:0-141 GCF_002260705.1 Seriola dumerili
AGCTTACAGCTTCATTATTGACCTCAGACTCAAGGTCAATTTACCAGGGCTTTCATCAACATCTCACGGTCTTCATCAGCTGTCATGAGAGCCCAAGACGCATTTATAGAAAAATGAATGAATAATGAAATAAATTAAATA
>NW_019188330.1:0-146 GCF_002260705.1 Seriola dumerili
TTAATAGTCGGTCAGCAGTCCAAGTCTGGACCCGGACCCTGTCCTATCTGGGCCTGAACCTGTAACGTGTTAATTATTGATATTATTAAAGTTTGACATTTCTTCTTTAATCAGTGCAGCTTTTCTAGCCGTCAGGGCACTGATCA
>NW_019188331.1:0-139 GCF_002260705.1 Seriola dumerili
TTAGTGGACGACCCACTCTACCTCCTGAGCCACAGCCCTCCTAAAAGCAGTCCTGCAGTGCTTCCCTAGCCCCCTGAGTCCACCTCTTAACAGTCCTAGTGGATACAGGCTGCCATTGAACCAGAGGAACATACTTTCT
>NW_019188332.1:0-211 GCF_002260705.1 Seriola dumerili
ATAAAGTGTTAAGTTTAATGTGAACACTGCAGAAGACGTGTAATTTAATAAGGGAATAAAAACAGTAACGAGGGTTAAAACAGCAGATGAGTGTGTGTGACATGACTGTTGGAAATGGACATTATACTGAATTTACCATGTGATTCGTCATAGTACAAATAATTCTCCGGTGTCTGTGTTTTACCAGGATTTTGTCTGAGAAGTTGCAGTT
>NW_019188333.1:0-252 GCF_002260705.1 Seriola dumerili
AGAGTATGGGGGGAGGTTGAGTGCCATGAAGAGTGGGTGATCGGTAAACCAGTTGCGGACCAAAGCAGCCCTATGGAAACTAACATTGTCCCATATGATAACATATCGGGTCTGCTCTGGTCTCTGAACAGTGAGAATGTCGTGTAAGGTGTCCAGGAATGCAATCATGTGTGCAGAGTTATATGGGCCAATGGTTGCATGATGGTGAACAACACCATTTTGGCTGATAGCTGCACACATGGTGATGTTACC
>NW_019188334.1:0-108 GCF_002260705.1 Seriola dumerili
ATCAGGGTCATTTGGGTAGTTTCTGTTGTCATTATGATTTAAAAAGAGCAAACACAGTTGTTTGATAATAAATGGCTTCACCCAACCACTAACCATGAGTGAAAGAAA
>NW_019188335.1:0-230 GCF_002260705.1 Seriola dumerili
TCCCTGGCCATCCATGCCCTGATCTAACAATAGATGAACGACAACTTCTGAATGATTTGGACTCATATGATGTAATTGTACATTAATTGATGTATAACTGCAATTCATGTACAAAACATTAAAACCATTTTACTACCGCCTTTCATTAATTCAACCGACTTATTTTTCCATGGACATAACACTTCCTAAGGAGAAATCATGAGAAATTTTTAATTCAAGGGACATAGACT
>NW_019188336.1:0-186 GCF_002260705.1 Seriola dumerili
CAGTCTCCATTTCTATTCCTGTGCCTCTATTGTTTAAAATGTGAATTACACATTTTTTTCTGTAGCTTTGTTAAAAAAAAAAGGCTTTAAGAGTAATATTTATTTTTATCATTTGCACCCAGTTTGAACACTCAGTGAAATCCTGACCTGTGATCCACTTTTCTGCCGTGGCCAGAGAGAATACGA
>NW_019188337.1:0-130 GCF_002260705.1 Seriola dumerili
TTTTATTCATTTAAACATTTTAAATTAATCACCAATACTTAAAAGTGTAATTGTATTTACTGATAACATCATTTCTGCTGATAACACCAACAAATTTCAAGTTTGACAGAAGCTAATGAAAGGTAGCTAA
>NW_019188338.1:0-146 GCF_002260705.1 Seriola dumerili
TTAAATTAATAACATATCCTCATTATGTTAATAGAAAACATGATTTGGTCGCAGTCACAATGTAGTTGTGTATAAATGCAATTTCTAGGAGACTCAGCGACTTGCTCATGTTGAAGAAAATTCACTCAAGTCCTTAGTTTGAAGTT
>NW_019188339.1:0-108 GCF_002260705.1 Seriola dumerili
AAAACACTTATTGAACATCACCACAGGCTGAGACAAAGATGTGTTTGAAGAAGAGATTTAAAAGAGGAAAGCTGGGAGAGAAGTCCAGACTGAGCTCCTCAAAAGCCT
>NW_019188340.1:0-118 GCF_002260705.1 Seriola dumerili
AAAGACAGCAGACATCGCTGAAGATGTAATAAATATCACCATCCTCTACACTGACGTTACAACAAGACCACACTGAGCAAGCGAGAGAGAGGGAGAGAGAGAGAAGCTAGTGCTAACT
>NW_019188341.1:0-153 GCF_002260705.1 Seriola dumerili
AAAATAAAACATTAGATTTACAAATTAAATAAAAAAAAAACAAAAACATTAAATTAAAAAAAAAAACGCTCTCCCATATCAACCCATGGGCCGGATGTTATGTTCAATTGGGCCGGGTCCGGCCCGCGGGCCGTAACCATGGCATCCCAGGTT
>NW_019188342.1:0-119 GCF_002260705.1 Seriola dumerili
ATTTTTTGATGTTTTTATGTCTTACTATACTATGACATTCCATACCTGACTGTACTATGATGGTTTTAACATTTTTATCGCTCATTATACGACAATCCACTATATGATTTAAGGTGGTA
>NW_019188343.1:0-194 GCF_002260705.1 Seriola dumerili
ACATAGGTCCACCTGAGGTCCACCTGCTCTGGGTTTTTTAAAAAGATTGTGACACAACTATGTTATAAGATGGGTCATTACATTTTGTCAAACAAGTGGCCAAAGTTAAAAATTACATCACCTTGGACCACGTTGCTCGCCGTAGTATTGGGTATTTTTCTAATATCTTGCTACACTCAAGCAGACCTGAGTCA
>NW_019188344.1:0-104 GCF_002260705.1 Seriola dumerili
CCCAGAGTCTGACCCTGACAAAGGAGGTTCTCCAAGAACGCAAACAGCTTGAGGCAATTGTTGAGGGGGTGCAGCCAATGATACGAAAAGGTTTGTCTAAACTG
>NW_019188345.1:0-168 GCF_002260705.1 Seriola dumerili
CTAAGGGCACGGATCACATTACGGAAAACATTTTTGCTGATTCCTCCTTCATGGTTTTATCAGTGGCAGAGAGAGGACACACCCTGTTGCCTCATTTGCTCTCTTCCTCTTCCCTTTCAGTCTTCCAGTAATTGTTTTCCTCTCCGGTCGCTGCTGCTGCTGCTGCTG
>NW_019188346.1:0-137 GCF_002260705.1 Seriola dumerili
CACCTGGACCTTTGAGAGCCAGCAGGTGAGCAGAAAACAGCCATTTATCTTAATGAAGAAAATATAAAGATCATGGCTATTTGTTATTAAGTACAAGAAGTACTCATATCATAGTCTGTTATGAAAGTCCATCCATC
>NW_019188347.1:0-104 GCF_002260705.1 Seriola dumerili
TATGACTTTTTATACCGTACTATACTATTACATTTGTGCCATGCTATTCTATGAATTTTTATGATTTTTTTAAGCCTTAACTTTTTATGCCGTTTTATCCCTTA
>NW_019188348.1:0-139 GCF_002260705.1 Seriola dumerili
TAATCCAAATTTGATGAACATTTTTGTCCAAAAACAGGTAATTCTAATCTAACACCAAGATTTTGCCAGCTTTGTAATTGACCATGAGTAAAATGATATCGTATCCCAAGTGTATTTTTGAAGATCAATTAAATAAGTC
>NW_019188349.1:0-111 GCF_002260705.1 Seriola dumerili
TCTCTTTATTGAAGCTGCTATTTCAGGATAGCTTTATATTATTGAATGGATTACTACCTCATTGTAAAGCTGAGATACTCTTCTTTCCACAAAGTATTGACTTTTCATCCT
>NW_019188350.1:0-104 GCF_002260705.1 Seriola dumerili
ACTAAATGTGTTTCATTATAAATGAAGCAGGACTTTGAAGGAAATCATGAAAAAGTGCAAATATTTTCAAACAGTATTTTATTGTTTCCATTAAATAGTGTGAT
>NW_019188351.1:0-141 GCF_002260705.1 Seriola dumerili
TTTCAGACACTGGGATCAGGGGACATTTAGAGATGGACAAGGTGAAAACAAATGTGCTTTTGTAAAGACATCAGGAAAATGGGGCTCTGATCAATGTATGAATAAAAAACCCTTCTTCTGCTATGAAGGTGAGTTTTTCAA
>NW_019188352.1:0-157 GCF_002260705.1 Seriola dumerili
GGGGGGGGGGTTACTATAGCTAACTGCTTCATAAGCTCTTTCTGCTGTGTAATCATAAACCAATGTATGTTTTATGTATAAGCCAAAGCTAATTTTAGATAACACTGGGTGTATGCAACATTAGCTATGCTGGTAGACAGTATAACTAACATTATGT
>NW_019188353.1:0-113 GCF_002260705.1 Seriola dumerili
TTAAACTTGTCTCCTCTTGATTTAGTTTTCTGTTTTCGACATATGCAAATACATGATATACATAATGCATGCATAATGCTGGTGAACATATGGCTCTACTGAAAAAAATATTC
>NW_019188354.1:0-174 GCF_002260705.1 Seriola dumerili
AAAAGGGGCTTAAGTGAGAATAAGAATAAGGAAATGTAAGTGTAGACTATAGAACAGGCCTAGTGCTCTCCTTAAGGTTCTTAAGGTCTTGCAAAGAGTTCCTGAAGAACATTATCTTTACTGTCAAAATTTAAGTGTGCTTGCTTACACTGAAAATTACAGGTTCAAACACTG
>NW_019188355.1:0-224 GCF_002260705.1 Seriola dumerili
ACATGAAGTGCAGGAATATTACAGTAAATAAAATGTGTTTCCCACCTTCATCACTTCTGATTCAAATCTTACTGAACGAGAGACTCTCTGCTTTGTCCAGTTTGATGACGACGTCCTCCTTCACTCCAGAGAGATGAAACACACAAAAGTTAAAGAAATTCAACATGGAGACATCGAGTCATCAAGAACTCAAACTAACTGTCCACTGACCATCAGCAGCTGAC
>NW_019188356.1:0-169 GCF_002260705.1 Seriola dumerili
TGTTGGGATAAGTCAGGTGAACATTACAGCACAGCCCCAGAAGGTCGGAGCTTCTTTGTGACGTGTTGTGAGTTGTATAACGTCGTCATGTGTCATGGATGTCTCCTGCATGAGATTCAGCTGAGAAGTGTTCTTTCTTACTACCTGGTAAATCCTCCACAGTGTTCCA
>NW_019188357.1:0-155 GCF_002260705.1 Seriola dumerili
TCCAAGGACTTCAGAACATAAGATATAATCATCCACTTATAATCAACCTCATTTAGCATATACTGTAATAAAAAAGACTGAATAAATCTGAACAAATGATACATGTACATGTGAACAATTTGTAGAAGAGATTCATATATAAATAAATAAACATT
>NW_019188358.1:0-373 GCF_002260705.1 Seriola dumerili
TGAGAAGCTTCTCTGTTCACCACAGTTGTAAAGAGTGGTCATCTGAGTTACTGTCACTTTTCTGTCAGCTGCAAGAAGACTGGCCTCTCTCTTATATATAAACAGAACCGCTGCTCACTGGATGTGTTTTGTTTTTCTCACCATTCTGACTAAAAACTCTAGAGACTTCATGAAAATCCCCAGAGATCAGCAGTTTCAGAAATGCTGAAACCAGCCCATCTTGCACCATCAATCATAGTCACTGAGATCATATTTTTCCTCATTCTAATGTTTGATGTGAACATTAACTGACGCTCTTGACCTGTATCTGTAGGATTTTATACAGTGCTCTGCAGCCACATGATTGGCTGATTGGATAATTGCATGAATAAGC
>NW_019188359.1:0-139 GCF_002260705.1 Seriola dumerili
AGTGGCCCATTAACACCTTACATACAGTAAAGAGTATTTGGAATAGAACAGAATAGAAAGCCTTTATTGTTTCTGTACAAAATATACAAAGAAATTCAGGGTGCTACTAATGATGAGTTAAGACAGACACAAGGACAAA
>NW_019188360.1:0-708 GCF_002260705.1 Seriola dumerili
TAAGTGTAGTGGAGTAAAAGCCAGAAGTTTCCAAAAAGAATAATTAAGTGCAGTACAGATACACAAGAAATATAGTACAGTACTAGTTCAGTACAGTACTGAAGTAAATGTACTTTGTTTCTGTCCACTCCTGATCATTATAAAAAGCAGAGACATGTCATCAACTGGCTTTATCCAAAAACCACCACTGCTCGTATCACTGTCTCTTCTACACACAGTCATGTTGTGAGAGTTTGGTTTTAAAGTTCAGAAACTTTCATTCATGATTTCATTTGATCCAAACCAGCTGTGTTTTGGTTCCGGCCCGGCTCATGTTCACACTCGCCTTTTACGAAGTGAATTTGAATGTCATCATGTCATCCTGCATGGTTCTTTAACATCCTGTCAGTGAACGCAGCTCCAGCCTTAACGATGAGCCTCTGCCTGATCCTCAGAGTATCGCCGTGGACCTGAAGCATCCCAGAGGAGCGCAGATCATCCAGCAGGTACGACACGTCAGCAGCAGCAAGATCTGCTTTGATATTTTCTGCACCAACACCAAAACATGTCTGATACTTCACTCTGAGAAATATAAAAGTCTTCTCAGCTGAAACTGGACAAATGATGATTAAAACCAGGATCAGTCAGATCAGCAGCACTATGGCTCTGACCGTGTGTGATGTCAACTTTCACTTTTCAATACGACACGTTTTAGTCAGAATTAAAGAG
>NW_019188361.1:0-102 GCF_002260705.1 Seriola dumerili
GCATAAAAAGGCATAAAAATGTCACAGTATAGTAAGGCAAAAAAATGTCATAGTATAGAAAGACATAAAAAAGTCATAAAAACGACATAGTATAGTAAGGTA
>NW_019188362.1:0-146 GCF_002260705.1 Seriola dumerili
TTATCCCCAATGATAGCAAGGAATGGGAGCTTCTCCTACTTCTACTCGTGTCCATGGAGATAATCTTCTTACCATCTGTTACTGTTGCAGCAACACGCTACCTGAGAAAAATCATTGAAGACCACCACTCTCTTTTCTTGGAGCTC
>NW_019188363.1:0-125 GCF_002260705.1 Seriola dumerili
TTAAAGGCAAGCTGGAAGGGATGGGGGTGGATCCCTGCTACACATCTTGGATTGTGGATTACCTTACAAGACGACAATAGTACGTCAGGCTGGGTAACTGTGTCTCATGGACAGTGATGAGCAGC
>NW_019188364.1:0-551 GCF_002260705.1 Seriola dumerili
CACAGACTAGATGTCACTAATTCCTACAGACTGGTCCATTAACAGAAAGTTAATGTAAAGTTGTTTTTGTGTTTGTGTTTGGTTTTGAACTGGTGATAACATAACAAGCTGATTGTAGACAAATCCATGGGCTTTCGATAATGAAAATAATAATTAGTTACTGCCCTAGAAAACACCTGACCTCTTTCAGAGCAGACCCTGTAAAAAGACCTGTCACATGCCCAGCACGGTGCTGTTACACCTGAAATGCAGCAGCTACACTGCACTCTGGGCCTGCAAGAGTGAGCTACAACCCTGAAATAAGTTTCAAAAACACATAATCGCTGATCGAAGCGTCTCACCCAGAGGCTCAGACACTTATAGCAGCACCAACCCAGGGATGAGACGCAACAGATCCATTTTTCCAGTTTGCTTACTCTCTTTCCCCTGCATCTCTGTGTGCGTGTGCTCTGTAACAGCACGTGATGACATTGCTTCCTGTAGTGTGTCCTCTCCGAGCAGAAAGACAAACTCGGCTGGCAGTGTGAAAGAAGTCAATTGGCTTTTTTTTT
>NW_019188365.1:0-139 GCF_002260705.1 Seriola dumerili
GTGAATGCAGCTTTAACACTGTGCTGTTCCCGACCGAGAGGGCCAACAAATCATTTGCAAAACAGTACAAATTTGGTGAAAAGCTGGAATTTTTTTTTTCCAAAAAGAAAATATAAATGATATTTTTAAATGTGTTAAA
>NW_019188366.1:0-12616 GCF_002260705.1 Seriola dumerili
TTACATGTCCTAAAGTTATCAGTTACATGTGAGCATGCAATACTGTTCAGTAAGTGCTGTTAAAGTGCTCTCAGCGCTTAAATCTGCTGCTTTTCTCGATAGAAGTTGTCTCTGTGTCTGCAAAACTGTCAGCTTTCACATTAAGTGTGATTTCAACACAGAACACTTGAGGATAAGTTTTCCTGTCTATTTGAGCAGCATTCATGAAGAATATGATGGACATCATGCTTACATGTCCTAAAGTTATCAGTTACACGTGAGCATGCAATACTGTTCAGTAAGCGCTGTTAAAGTGCTCTCAGCGCTTAAATCTGCTGCTTTTCTCGATAGAAGCTGTCTCTGTGTCTGCAAACTGTCAGCTTTCACATTAAGTGTGATTTCAACACAGAACACTTGAGGATAAGTTTTCCTTTCTATTTGAGCAGTATTCATGAAGAATATGATGGACATCATGCTTACATGTCCTAAAGTTATCAGTTACACCTGAGCATGCAATACTGTTCAACAGCGCTCTTAAAGTGCTCTCAGCACTTAAATCTGCTGCTTTTCTCGATAGAAGCTGTCTCTGTGTCTGCAAACTGTCAGCTTTCACATTAAGTGTGATTTCAACACAGAACACTTGAGGATAAGTTTTCCTGTCTATTTGAGCAGCATTCATGAAGAATATGATGGACATCATGCTTACATGTCCTAAAGTTATCAGTTACACCTGAGCATGCAATACTGTTCAATAGCGCTCTTTAAAGTGCTCTCAGCGCTTGAATCTCCTTAGAAGCTGTCTCTGTGTCTGCAAACTTAGTTTTTCTCACTCGATTTTAATTCTGTAGAGAACCACGGACTTCCGGTATGGGCAGCGCCATGTAAAGATGTGGTTTTGTTAGGCTCCTTACAGGACTACAAGAAATTTCTCTATTGTTAATTCTATCATTTTAAACCATTATCTATGACCGTACGCGCATCTAAGTCGACAAGATTTTTCAACTGCGGAGAGGAATATACCAAGAAATCGACAAGGAAACAAGTCGGAGGCTAACGCTAATGCTAATGCTGGCGAAGCAGACGACGCAAATGACGATAGCCAGCAGACATTGCTGCTGGCTAGTCAGTCTTTTAAACAAGAGCTGATTGCGAAAACAGAGGAAAAGGCGACAGCTCAGTTGGCAGTACTCCAGAGCCAGATTGGCCAGATTAAGACTGAACTACTATGTGCGGTGGAAAAAGTTGATAAACGAGTTGAGGCAGCCGAGAGCCGAGTGTCGGAGCTGGAGGTGGAGGTCAGCGGGCCCTCGGACTCGTTTGCCGCTATGGAAGCAGATGTCAGCGGTATGAAAAAAGAACTGGCCACACTGAGAGACCGCTGCGAGGATTTGGAGGCGAAATCGCGGCGCTGCAATGTACGCATAACGGGGGTGAAGGAAGGCCGTGAACATGGGAAACATCCGTCTCAGTTTGTAGCTGACATGCTCAAAGAAGCCTTGAATCTCGAGAAGCCCCCGACCATAGACTGGGCACACCGCTCCCTCCGTAGTAAACCGATGCAAGATTACATCCCACCCCAGGCGTTTGTGGTGAAATGCCATTACTTCTCGGAAAAAGAGTCTCTTCTGAAGAAAGCCATTGAAATGAAGTCAGTGACTACCGCAGACGGCAACCACATCCGAATCCTGCCGGATTTCACCCAGACCGTGAGTAAACCGCGGGCAGCCTTCACCGAGGTGCAGGGGCTGCTTCGGGGCTGTGAGGGAGTCCGCTACGGCCTGAGATACCCCGCGACACTAAGATGTAATAAATGTAATTCATTATTACTTGAATAATGCTTAAAATAAAACTTGGCTGTTAATTCACAGATAATTTCTGTAATTTTACAAACTTTTATACGCGATTTTAAAAAACAGAAAATTACTGTAAAGTTTTCAGTTATTTTCGTAAAATTACGATTTTTTTTTCTTTTATAGTTTAACTCTTTTTTTCTTCTCCTCCTTTTCTTCCTTATTTCTTTTAAGCTTTCTCATTTTCCGCAGTGCTCACCTCCATTCTTTCATCAAGTCCAAAATGTCCTCAAAGGCACTTTAACGCCCTTGTTTTTCCCATCTTTTGCTCCATCTGTCTCATCTTGATCTTGATGCTTGCATCCTGCATCCCTGTTTCCTCCGTTAATAATAATAATAATAACAATATTACTTGACTCCACCAACAACAATATCGCTCGTATTTTTGTGTCCTCTTCTGTGTATTTCGTTTCAATTAACCATACAACCAGAAGACAACCCAATCCTTTTAGATATGCTTGAGCCACTCACCACAATTTCTCCCACCATCAGCGCTACTCTTAGTGTTGCGGCAGAATAGCATCATCCAGAATACTCATATCCATGGCATATTTCCTCACGGGAGTTTCATCCATCTCTTGATCACTGCCACTTTTCCCAGTCTATGAGACAGCAGTCACACCCTTCTCCCCATCCTGCTTTTTCATCATCACTCAATAAAGCCATTCCCGTCCTCCTTTCCAACATCATTTACACATCAGCATACCCTGGAATAATGCCCTTTTTTCCACAGTGAAAACATTTGAAATCAGGATGTTCTCTGAGCACATGGTCAGGTTGGACACATAGTCTGCAAACTCAAATTTGAACTACTCAGCCCCAGCAACCGTTTCAAATTTCGTGGAATATGGAAGGGACCTGACAGTCTCTGTAAATTAAACTGTCACAAACCTCCTTCCACCCGCAACGTCTGTGCCAGGCCAATACCTTGTTTTAATTTGAAAGGCAGCTTTAACCTGTCATTTAGTTTGTCTAGAATTTCCTAATCTCTTTATATATGTGGACAAGTTAAAAAATGACACCACCAGCTCATCATTCTTAATTTCTTTTACCATAATCTGCAAATTTTTAAATTTTTACTCCATCCCCCAGCTTTCTTTTCATGTCTTCATCTAAAACTGTCAGTTCATATTGTTTTGGTGTTTTATTTCGACATCCAGGGCTGGACTGGGAAAAAAAATTGGCACTGGAAATTTCGGCCCAGACTTGACCCCTCTCAATTGGTTGAACACCACCCACAACACCTCCTTCACAGTCCCTTAAATATGCGTACTGTACCACAGCTGTCTTTTTGTGCCATGGACAAGTGTACCAGTATATAATGGACTTGCTGTTGCCTGGCGATCAAAAAGGACCAGTGTACTCACTCACTTGACTGACTCCCTGGCAATGATGTGGCTGTGTTAATATCATGATATGATATGATATGATATGATATGATATGATATGATATGATATGATATATGCTCTAACAATGCCAAAAAGCTGATGCTCACTATTCGTGTGGTAACTATTGCACTATTTGTAACGTTAGCTGATGATGATCTCACTTCATGATATTATTATATTATGATTATTATTATGATTCACTTTAATGGAATTAACGTTATTCAGCATCATCATCAGAATGTCCATTTTTTCACTTTGACTGTCTTTCCTCAGTATGGTGTTCCACGGGTGTACTATTTGCAAATAGGACAAATATGAAGTAAAACACACTTGTAATATAATGTCAGTTTGTGCTGAAAACGTTAGTGTTCATCTGAGCATAGCTACGGCTAACAGCATTCCATTCCGCGTCACACACAGCGTTAACATCATTAAATGTCACTCTGTGCTTTTTTCACGTCGCCTGTCTTTTTTAAAAGGAAAGCTTCAGTATTGTGTTACCCGTTTGTACTAGTTGAAAATAGGACTAATATGAAGTGAAAAACTTGTCTGTAATATGATGTCAGTTTGTACTGAAAACATTAAAGTGTTGATCTGAACATCTCTAATGCCAGCAGCAGTCTATTCGGCGCAATACAATGTTCACAGTCCATTCGTCATTATACACAGCGTTAATATCATTAAATATGACTATGCCTTTTTTCACTTTACCTATCTTTTTAAAAAAATATTTTTTATCTTTATCTTTTTTATTAAGTATGGTGTTTCCTGTTTGTACTAGATGCAAATGAGATGAATATGAAGTGAAAAAGACTTGCTTGTAATATTATGTCAATTTGTACTGAAAACGATAAAGCGCTCATCTGAAATACTTTCATGCCAAAAACAGTCCATTCGGAGTCATACACACCGCTAACATAGTTAAAATGCTGTCTGGTTCCTCTGTTTCCCATGTGTACTTGTGGCAAATAGGATGAATATGAAGTTAAAACAGACTTGACTGTTATCTTATGCATGGAAAGACAAGGTCAAAGGGTTTAGTTGAGCGTCCCGAGCGCAAATAGCAGTCTATTAGGCGTAATACAATGTTTACCCATGTTAACTGTGTGTATGAAGCCGACTCGTCTGTGAACATTGAGTTGCGCTGAATGAATTTTAAACATTGTATTACGCCTAATAGACTGCTGTTTGCGCTCGGGACGCTCAAAGTAGCACTTTCACCTTATCATTCCATACTGACATAATATGACAGAAGAGTCTGTTTAAACTTCATATTCATCCTATTTGCAACACACACGGGAAACAGCATGCTGAGGCTTTCCTGAGACAAAAGACAGGTGACATGAAAAAAGGCACCAGACTGCATTTTAACCATGTTAACGGTGTGTATGAGTCCTGCCTGAGTCTGAATACTATATTGCTCTGAATGAACTTTAAACATTGTATTATGACTAATAGACTGCTGTTTGAGCTCGGGACGCTCAGAGCAACACTTTTGACCTTATCATTCCATACTGACATAATATGACAGAAGAGTCTGTTTAAACTTCATATTCATCCTATTTGTAACACGTACACACGGGAAACAGCATGCTGAGGCTTTCCTGAGTGAAAGGACATGTGACATGAAAAAAGGCACCAGACTGCATTTTAACCATGTTAACGGTGTGTATGAGTCCTGCCTGAGTCTGAATACTATATTGCTCTGATTGAACTTTAAACATTTTATTACGCCTAATAGACTGTTATTCGCGGTCAGGACTCTCAGCTCAATACTTTGACCTTATCTGTCCATACTGACATAATATTACAGACAAGTCTGTTTCACTTCATATTCATTGTATTTGCAACTAGTACAAAAGGGAAACACCATACTGAGGCTTTCCTGTCAAAAAAGACAGGCGAAGTGAAAATACGCACAGAGTGATATGTAATGATGTCAACGCTGTGTATAACTGCGAATGAACTGTCAACACTGTATTGCGCCGAATAGACTTGTGTTGTCATTAGAGACACTCACATCAATATTTTAACGTTTTCAGTACAAACAAAGTGATATTTAATGACCTCAATGCTGTGTATAACACTGAATGGACTGCTGTTGATAAGAGAAGCAATTCACCAAACACTGCACAAGACCAATGCTGCAGACTGATGAAAATGTAATTTATTTCTCTCCATACACCCAAATAAGTCAACATGTGAACATGGAGAATCACAACAAAACATGTCCCAGTTTTCATGCTACTACAGTAGTGTGCATAACACTGTAAGCTCAGCAAATATCAGACAAAAATAAAATACTGTATCCAGTACAGGTTATAATTACAGTTAAAAAAAAAAGGAAAAAAAAAAAGAAAATATACATATTGGCATGACGGAGAAGGACCCCATTCTGTGTAATGGCAGCGCAAAGGGGAATGTTACCCCCACGTTGCCCTGGGACATTGATTATAGCCCTGTGACCAATGATATTTCTGCCTCTCCTTCTTCCTTTTGTGAGGTTAAACCCTGCCTCATCTATGTATATGCAGGATTTCCTCAGCATCCATCTGTAAAACTCTCTGAAATACAATAAAAGACAAGATTGTGTAGTTCAGAGTAGATCTAGTGTGCAGTAAATTTACAGGTCATGTGTGCAGTATGCAACATCACAGTGCTAAAGTGAACAATACATACCTCCACATACTCATGCTGCAGCTGTTTGACCCTCTCTGAATTCCACTCAAAAGGCACTCTAGTCTTTTCAGGATGCGTGCCAGTGTTGGCAGAGAGACCTGATGGATATTATTGAAAATGGCATGTGGTTCACAACATGGTCAACTAGTGTTGCGCAACTTTCGTTTGATAAATTTGGTCCTCTTCTTCTTTGAGCATGTTCTCCTCCTGCTTCAGGTCTTCCTCTTCCTCTACCTCCGCCTCTGCCTCTTCCTCTCCCTCCTTTTCCGCACGTGCTGCATTTTTTATAGTGCTTAGCCTGATTGGTGTGTCTACAATTAAACAATCGTGTTTGCGCACCTGATGGCTGTGTTTAACCAACTGGCTCATAGGTGTGGTAAGTGCTTTGGAATTGCAAGGAAGTGACATCATGATATACGTCTGTGTCTAATGTATACAAGTGTGTTTAGTATTTTGCAAATCACTGTGACATTGTGGCTGACATTGTGCTTATATTGGTGCAAATCTGGGCCGATGTTTTGCCCCTTGAGTGTAAGGTTTTGATAATTGTGTTATACTTTTGATTTTAATGTTTATGCAATCGAAAAAAACTGTAAAAGAGCCAAGCCACTTATACAACAATACTATCAACCTGTTTTTACTTCATTCGGAGTCACAGTCGAAATATGCATTTTGTTTTCACAATCTCTGTTCAGTGAGTGTATACAATGTGTGGTTTATCACTTAATACGAAGCAATTTTCAGCTGTCGCAACAAGATGTGTGTGTGTGCGCACACACGCGCGTGTGTACGGTTTTTTAATTAAACCATTAGTAAATACAATTAAGCAGAGAAAAATAAAGAACAAGAACAGAAAATAAATAAAAATGAGAAAGACAAGGATTTCGTGCGTGTGTGCGCGCGCGTGTGTCAATCTCGGTAACTACAGTTTGGTCATTGCCACTGACGTTTTTTTTTTTTACATTTCATTCATAAAAGCAAGGGTTTGAGTTACAGGAAGTACATCGCTTGCCTACGTCTTTCTTTTCACAGACAACATACATAACAGACAGACTATCCCTAGTGTGTCTAGACACGTTGTTTATTTTTTATATAAACACAATATATAAACACAATAAAAACAAATAAGCAACAACAAGGTATACATTAACAATCCGCACTTTGATGATGGTACATCATCGTCGTTGTCGTCGTCTCCCGCTTATCCAGATCTGGGTCGCGGGGGCAGCAGCCTCAGCAAAGAGGTCCAGACAGCCCTCTCCCCAGCCACTTCCACCAGCTCCTCTGGGAGAATCCCGAGGCGTTCCGAGGCCAGCCGAGAGATATAATCCCTCCAGCGTGTCCTTGGTCGGCCCCGAGGCCTCCTGGGACATGCCCGAAACACCTCCCCGGGGAGGCGTCCAGGAGGCATCCTCACCAGATGCCCGAACCACCTCAACTGGCTCCTCTCGACATGGAGGAGCAGCGGCTCTACTCGAGTCCCTCCCGCATGACCGAGCTCCTCACCCTATCTCTAAGGCTGAGCCTGGCCACCCTACGGAGGAAACTCATTTCGGCCGCTTGTATTCGCGATCTCGTTCTTTCGGTCACTACCCAAAGCTCATGACCACAGGTGAGGATTGGAACGTAGATCGACCGGAAAATTGAGAGCTTCGCCTTCCAGCTTAGCTCCCTCTTCCCCACAACGGACCAATTCAGCACCCGCATCACTGCTGACACAGTCCGCCTGTCAATCTCCCACTCCATTCTACCCTCACTCGTGAACAAGATCCCGAGATACTTAAACTCCTCCACCTGAGGCAAAGCCTTCCCCCCGACCCGGAGTGGGCAATCCACCCGTTTCCGGCCGAGAACCATGGCCTCAGACTTGGAGGTGCTGATCTTCATCCCAGCCGCTTCACACTCGGCTGCGAACCGCCCAAGCGAGAGCTGAAGGTCGGCGCTCGATGAAGCTAGGAGGACCACATCATCCGCAAAAAGCAGAGACGAGATCCTCCCGCCACCGAACCCAAACCCGTCCACTACCCGGCTGCGCCTAGAAATTCTGTCCATAAAAGTTATGAACAGAACCGGTGACAAAGGGCAGCCCTGGCGGAGTCCAACCCTCACCGGGAACAGGTCCGACTTACTGCCGGCTATGCGAACCAGACTCTTTGGTACAGGGACTTAATGGCCACTAACAAGGGGCCATCCACCCCATACTCCCGGAGTGCCCCCCACAGGGTGCCCCTGGGAACACGGTCGTAAGCCTTCTCCAAATCCACAAAACACATGTGGACTGGATTGGCAAACTCCCATGCTCCCTCCAGCACCCTAGCGAGGGTAAAGAGCTGGTCCACAGTTCCACGCCCAGGACGAAAACCACATTGCTCCTCCTCGATCTGAGGTTCAACTATCAACCGGACCCTCTTTTCCAGTACCCTGGCATAGACCTTACCAGGGAGGCTGAGGAGTGTAATTCCACGGTAGTTGGAACACACCCTCTGGTCACCCTTCTTAAAGATGGGGACCACCACCCCGGTTTGCCACTCCAAAGGCACTGCCCCCGATGTCCACGCAATGTTGCAGAGGCGTGTCAACCAAGACAGTCCTACAACATCCAGAGCCTTGAGATACCCAGGGCGGATCTCATCAACCCCGGGGCTCTGCCACCGCACAGTTGTTTCACTACCTTGGCAACTTCTGCCCCGGAGATTAGATCATCCATTCCCAGGTCTCTTAGCTCTGTTTCCTCCACGGAATACGTGTTGGTGGGATTGAGGAGCTCCTCAAAGTATTCCTTCCACCGTCCGACTATATCCTCAGTTGACGTCAGCAACTCCCCGCCCCCACTGTAAACAGTGTGAGCGAGTTGCCGCCTTCCCCCCCTGAGGCGCCGGACGGTTTGCCAGAACCTTTTTGGAGCCGATCGATAGTCTTCCTCCATTGTCTCACCGAACTCCTCCCACGTCCGAGTTTTTGCCTCAGCAACTGCCGCGGCTGCACTCCGCTTGGCCCGCCGGTACCAGTCAGCTGATTCCTGAGACCCACAGGCCAACCACGCCCTGTAGGCCTCCTTCTTCAGCCTGACGGCTTCCCCCACCCCTGGTGTCCACCAGCGGGTACGGGGGTTACCGCCACGACTGGCCCCAGCTACCTTGCGGCCGCAGCTTGCAACAGCCGCCTCAACAATAGCAGAGCGGAACAAGGCCCATTCGGACTCAATGTCCCCCACTGCCCTCGGGACGCGATCGAAACTCTGCCGGAGGTGTGCGTTGAAAATCATCTTGACGGGTTCTTCCGCCAGGTTTTCCCAGCAGACCCTCACAACCCGTTTGGGCCTGCCAGGTCTGCGCGGCGTCTTCCCCCGCCATCTGATCCAACTCATCACCAGGTGGTGGTCGGTTGACAACTCTGCTCCTCTCTTTACCCGAGTGTCCAAAACATGCGGCCGCAGGTCTGATGATACGACTACAAAGTCGATCATAGACCTGCGACCTAGGGTGTCCTGGTGCCAAGTGCACCTGTGGACATCCTTATGTTTGAACATGGTGTTAGTTATGGCCAAGCTGTGACTAGCACAGAAGTCCAATAACTGAACGCCGCTCGGGTTCAGATCGGGCAGGCCGTTCCTCCCCACCACACCCTTCCAGGTCACGCTGTCATTGCCCACGTGAGCGTTGAAGTCTCCCAGTAGGACAATGGAGTCCCCTTTCGGGGCACTTTCCAGCACCCGTCCCAAGGACTCCAAAAAGGGCGGGTAGTCTGAACTGCTGTTCGGCGCATAAGCGCCGACAACAGTCAGAACCCGATCCCCGACCCGAAGGCGCAGGGACGCAACCCTTTCGTCCACCGGGGTAAACTCCAACGTACAGGTAGAGAGCCTGGGGGACACCAAGAAGCCCACCCCGGCCCTCCGCCTCTCACCCGGAGCAACTCCAGCAAAGAGGAGAGACCAGCCCCTCTCAAGGACTTGGGTTCCGGAGCCGACGCTATGTGTCGAGGTGAGGCCGACTATATCTAGCCGGTATCGCTCGACCTCTTCCACAAGCTCCCGCTCCTTCCCCGCCAGAGAGGTGACGTTCCATGTTCCAAAAACCAGTTTCCGTAACCGAGGATCGGACCGCCAAGGCCCCCGCCTTGGTCTGCTGCCCAATCCACAATGCACCGGATCCCGCTGACTCTTCCTGCAGGTGGTGAGCCCACTGGGAGACGAACCCATGTATCCGGTTCGGGCTGGGCTCGGCCGGGCCCCATGGGCCAAGGCCCGGTCACCAGGCGCTCGCCCACGGGCCCCAACCCCAGGCCTGGCTCCAGGGCGGGGCCCCGGTGTCCCCCCCTACGTCTGGCCCTTCACCTAGGACCAATCTGCCTTGGGAGACCCTACCAGGGGCAAAATGCCCCCGACAACATAGCTCTTAGGGTCATTAGGGCTCTCAAACTCCTCCGCCACGGTAAGGTGACGGTTCAAGGAGGAGAACAATAATAATAATAATAATAATAATAATAAAAACAGTTAATAAATAAATAATAATAATTAGATTAATCCACTTCCTTTGGCTGAGGTGTTGTATCCTGATGGCAGAGGGAACAAAGTATCTCCTGAACCTCTCTGTTCTGCAGTGCAGTGAGATGAGACGTTTGCTGATGTAGCTTCTTCTGTCCTGCCAGAATGTGGAGAGGTTGGTATTGTCTAAGATGGCCTCCATCTTACATTGCATGCGTCTCTCCACAACAATCCTGAGTGAGTCCAGACCCATGCCAAGCACAGACCCAGCCTTGACCAGCTTTTCCACATGTCAACATCTGCAATTATCATCACATAAAAACACTGAAAATACAGGCTATAACACAAGTAAAAGGCTAATTAATCAATTTCACATTTTACTAGTTAGGTGGCTGCACCAGAGACGATTTACAGGCTTATATATGCAATCAGTCAGTTTTAATGTACTATTTGCACTTAGCCTAATTACTACACTGTTGGGACTCAATCATTCAAGAGACCAAATGTTTCTTTGCTCCACTGGACAAAGGAACTCACACTCCACAGTTCCTCACCGTTCACACCTGGGGACGACCCTTCCCCCCACGGACCTTACTGGCCAGCCAGTGTGGGTCAGTGTGACATTTTGAGTAGTTTCTTTGTTTACCGCCATCTTGTGTAGTCTTCTTTGTTCAGATCATGTGGTCACAGTGACCACTTTGAATCGGCCATCTTGCCTTTGTTTGTGTCCTCACAAACACACACACAAACATACACACAAACACACACACACACACATACACACACCTGTATATACTAGATCAGACATTGTGTTTTACTCTGCTCCATGGTAAATAAATGCCTTTAAGTATAACTACTGGTGTGTTTAATGTTGCACAAGCGTGAATATTGCCAACCTCTACTTTGTAGAATTCCAATCCTTCAACTTTAACTTACTGTTCATTTGGTAGTTTGGTTATAGTTAGTAAGCTAATTGTTAATCAGAGTTCCAGATTAATGGTAATAATTTGAGACTAAAACCATATTGGCTATTTTGCCTATTAGTTTAGGCTGGTGCCCCGTGAACTTTAATTAATTTTAAAGTTATTATTTAATATTAATATTTTTAATATTAATATTTTCTTAATTTATGATAGCCAAATAAATGATAAACAAACCAAAAATTCAACACATAGTTGGTGTCCAGCTCATGAGGTAGAGCTCAGACCCAACAACACTAAATGTTTTTCAAATTGACAGGAAATTGTCTTTCTTTTTTTATTCATTGAAAACATAATCAAACTGTAGCGTACATACGTGGCCTGGCATCAGTCACAAGCCATTAAGGAAGTTCATTATAAGACATGCAGAGTTGCGGACTCACAATTGACACTTTGCGACTCTTTCCACCATCAAACTATCAGATTGATAGGAAACAGAGACAAAGCTCTTCCACAAACAGACCATGCTGTTAGCATGGCCGAACGACACAGAACCAGACCAAAGATCAAAGGTCAGCTCCAGGGGATCAACCAATGGACACCAGATAACTGGAGAAGTGATATTTGATGTTTCTTGTATAGGACAAGTAACAACAAAAAGGACTGATTAACACTAAGGTGTGAATCCTGGCCTGTCTGTGCCATGCATGAACAACACACACACACACACCACACACACACACACACACACCAACCTCTCTTCCTCTGTCACTCTCTAGATAAGAGTCATAAACTACAACCCACATTCCAATCCTGGGTAGTGACCAAGCAGAACACTCTTCACAGACACAGATCAAAAGGATGAATGTAAAATTAAATATCCAACTGTTCTCTAACTCATGAGATGTTCCTATGTAATAGTTTAATCCCGAACTTCTATCCCATAGAATGTTTGAAATGTAACATGTAGATTTTAAGACAAGGTCCTTCATGTGACCATACTGTCAGCATCCTTCACACAACGTAACACACTACATGACATCCAGAATGTGCATATTATTATTATTACAGTCGAAGAACTGCTGTGTAATCCATATGTATAGATTATTAGCTTTGGGAAATGTTTATATTATTGTTTGATCANAATGATATTTGATTGTTTCTTGTATAGGACAAGTAACAACAAAAGGACTGATTAACACTAAGGTGTGAATCCTGGCCTCTCTGTGCCATGCATGAACATACACAACAACCTCCCTTCCTCTGTCCCTCTCTAGATAAGAGTCATAAACTACGACCCACATTCCAATCCT
>NW_019188366.1:12641-26776 GCF_002260705.1 Seriola dumerili
TAAATTATTCTAAAGTTCAATGGAAAATTACTCTCCTCTCCAAGTGGAAACACAGGAGAAGATGGGTGACGCCCATGAAACATGCGCCAGCCCCCAGGGGATAAAACAGTCGTGAACCATTCACACATGGCCAAAAAAGCCCCTTTTTTTCTAAGGCTATTTTCTAAGCCTGTTCAGAAGCCAAAACCAGGCCTAAGCCTAAATCAGGACGACAAGAAGATGCGAGAAGCGAGAGACGATGCAGAAACTAGAAGCTGAGAACTTTGCTCAAAACTCAGAGTCCCGGCTCAAAGCCCGGCTCTGTAGCCATGTAAACTCTTAGCTCTAAGTTGCTCGCTACAAACTCATGGCTCTTAGTCATTTTGCACTTTTCGCGTCTTTTATTTTTCTTTGCCACAAGCTACAAGTAACATGATTTTTGTCTACATGCGCGATCTTTATTTTTATAAGCCAAGTCAAGACCAACTGAACCAAAGCAACAGAAGTGGCTCAGAGTAATTTTGTAACTTTTAATCATCATCAAGTTTTCCTTTTTGAAGATTTTGACAACTTTAGAGTCATCTGGTCAACGCCAGTCTCCTCTAAAGTTATCCAACCAAAGTGAAGAGCATTAGAGTTTATTTCGCATCAACCCGCAAGAGACGCAGGCAGATAACATCTGCACGACCGCCTGCAGAGAAGCTGAGCAGAAATCAAGAGTTCCCGAGACAGAAAGTCTCCTGGCAAACTCCACCAGAGCTGAACCGCTGAGACACCGGCAGAATCCGTCATCGTGATAACGGGACACGGCCTCCAGGAGAATCCACCTAGACCCCGCGTCTCCAGGGTTACCACGGCAACCACAGCCACCTGGGTTCCAGCCGAGGGTCTCCAGCTACAGCGCAACTCACAGTAGGCCGGTCTTAACACTCTGCTCATGACTGGGTTGATGTCGAAATATAGCAATATTTAATCATCAGACCTAATTCGTAGATGTAGTATCATTAGCTGTATAGTCATAGTGTATAGCCATAACATATTCTCTCCCACCATTGCCAACTCATCACACTGCTCATTCATTATATTATTTTCATCTTTATGATTATTACACCTTGCATTTACTCTGTACATAGTAGTTTAGTTAAATAAACTCATTTATTTACACCCAGTTGTTGTCCTGTCGTATTCTTTTGACGTAGAGACTGGAGATCCATTGAATCGAGAAGTCATGGCTTCCGATATGAGATTGATAAATTTGGCAATGAAGTAATTCATTGTTGTCCTCCTAGAGGACTGGTGCCCCATTTCAACGAGAGTAAATCATTAAATATAGCGTTAACGCTACAAAACTAACAAACTAATAACAAAACATACAAGTCTGCTGAGGTCTGAGGTGAATGAGTAATTAAAAAAAAGGTCTACATACAATTTTTGATCTTATATACTTGGATCTCCGGCGTAACGCTGTGAGAGAAAAAGTGAAAAATGAAAAGTCAGTACACTTGGGAATTTGTTGTGGACGCGGTTTATCATGTTCAAGGTAATAACATTCATCTACCAATGGTATGAGAGGAACGCAGCTCTTGCTCTCAACCTAACCAGACAGTAAACCTAACCAACTTTACTAGCCAATCAGAAGCAGAGTGGGGCAGGTCTTGGCAACACTGGCAGTGTAGGTCCAGCGAAGCCAGGCGCTTGTTTCTGCATGGTGTGCTCGAGGAAGCTACTGTCTGCTACCAGCGGTAAAAAAAATATTCATGCTCTCTCGTCATGAATTGGACCCCGGTCATAAAGCTGCTGTGCATGCACTCCAACATACAATTACGTTACTGGGATCAAAAGATACGTGTGTGCATGTTCATTGCTAAACATGATCAGTCCCTTACAATGTATTTGTTTACATCCCAAAAAGAATGAAGAAATAAGTGATAGTGCCCTTCTTGATTTCACTTCAAACGTCAGTTTACCAGTTCTTTAAGCACTTCAATGTTACTGTATATTTTTATCTTCAATATTTATTTATTTTCCCATTATATAAAGCATGCACTTTGTCTCTGGCTCTCCATATAACACGTATACGTATAAGTGGTTTTAAAGTAACCACAGTGTCTTAATAATATTGTGTTAATGAAGAACTTGTCAATTTTTATGGCTAAATATCAAAGGGATGAAATGTGTCAGGATAGGACAATGACAGAATTTAACACATTTCATCCAATCACAGTGCCATCTCCCATTCCCTTTAAAACCCAGGCGTGCTTTCACCTTGGCGTAGGGTATTGCTATTCTAACAGCGCAGTCTTTCACACACAGTTAGTTTCTGTTTGCGGTCAGCTGATAACATATTGTGACTGACCAGTGAGCACAGTCCTGGCACAGACAGCAGCTGTGTGCGCACTGAGGGGCAAAGAAGAGCTGAGTGAATCAACTCTACACAGCTCTATAGTGAAGTAACGGCACAAATCCCACCGTTAGAAATATTTGATGTAATATAATGAGAAGTGTGAATAAATCTTCAGTTCGTTATGAAACTGTAGGAGACAAATTTAGATGATGAATGTGGAACACTGTGGAGGATTTACCAGGTAGCAAAAAGAACGCTTCTCTACAGAGTCTCGTATAAGAGACATCCATGACACATGACAACGTTATTGAAGATGATTTCTCGTGACCGGGAGATGGAAAAGTGTACAAATCAGACCAACGAGTTAACACTTCAATTTGGCTGGTTTATTCGTGCACGAAGGACAGATCTGGTGCAGGGTACATCAAGTCTCTCACTGAATGACAGAACTTGAGCTGCTTATATCGTATGTTGTTCTGGGTATGGTAACTATCATCTTGAGGTTATCAAGACCTTACCCTCCGTGTTTCACTTTTATTGCTTACATCCTCCTGGAAGGGAGTGCATCACTAAATCTCTGTGGGATGTAGATAAACTCCTAAACAACAATATAACCATAAAACCTAGATGTGTAATGGACTCCTTGGTATCCTGCTCCCCCAAAGGTCAGCAGCTTACTTAATGTTCACATTCTTAACATCCTTAAACAAAAGTTGCCAACATTCAAAATAAATACAACCTTACAGTTATACAGCACACATGTCACAAAGAAGCTCCAACCTTTTGAGGCTATGTTGTAATGTTTTAACTGACTGATCCAACATCTAAGCTCATTTTCAGCTCACTCTGCTTGTGTGTAACAGGCAGATCGCTCTGTGTGTCTGTGTATGTTGGCACATGATACTCTCTTGACAGTGAGCCCTTAAATTAATAGTGAAATACTTCACCACTGACTTCATATCAGATTTTTACTGGTCAATAGTGCAATCACTTTACACTGCCTCAAGATAGCAATATGCCAACAATGCGCCTGACCAGACCTAATTTTAATATCAACACGCCCATGGGCACACAGATAAGTGAAAGTGTATTTGCTATTCAAACAACAGTGGCAATGGACGAGAAAATGACAACTGCGCTAGTTGCGTTACATTTGGGTTTAAGATAGGACCCCCATTGTCTGTAATCATACCAAGAGTGACACTTTTTTGAACACAGAGATTTTGACATTAGATAATGTTATAGTGTCCTTTGTTGGACATTGATGAACAAAGACATAACAATTTCAGTGTTTTATAGGCTTGTTGAGCCATACCACCAAAGGCTTTTCACATGGTGGTTAGATAAGGCTAAAATCATGAACACTAGTAGCTCATGACTCCAACCCCAGTAGAGCTTGACTTAAGGTGAGAAGAGTAGCACTGGAACAATCACATCATTAGACACGGCCTATGTGAATACCCTGAGCTTCAGTTTCACACATTTAATTCCAGAGTTATAAATTACTCATGTCTCTAAACTGGGATTTACATTAGCCCAAGGCTAAGTGCAGAAAACCTTTCACATACAGCACCAGTCAAAAGTTTGGACACACTTTCTCATATATGGGAAAGTATTTCTTAACTTTTGACTGATACTGCAACTGCCAGCTGAAACCCCAAAGTAATGACTATTACTTTGAAAATCTTTCCTAGTTGGTTCACTTGCATGTGGCAACTGAACTAACTGACCTGTTTTCCCTATTTGTCTGTTTCCTGTATCTGGTGACAAGTAGAGAGATTAAGAAGGTGGGGGAAAAGGATGAAATTAAAAGGAAATGAATAAATTCTATGAAAAAAACAAGTAAAATAAACAAACATTGTTTGGATAGAGGTCAACATCCAAAAAGATGCTTTTGGTGGGAAATGGGTGTGCTGTGTTTCACAGAGAAATACACTGTCATTTTGTCCAGTGTACAGTTGTAAATACTGGCAGGTGGTTTGGTCAATGAGGGACTTTGTATGATGGGAGAAAAATAATAAACTTGTCACCTATAAAACTTGTTTAGGGAAGGAGCTAGATGTTACAGAGAGGAGGTTCTGTCACACAGAACTGAGTGACCACTGATCTGCAGCATTGTGTGTCCCTGCAGCATTACGCCTGATCACTTGCCAGAGGATCAACAGTGGTGAGGCTCCACTGAACTGAACTGTGTACAGCATTGGATGTGCAGATGGTGATGAGGAGGGAGGATGATGGAGCTGATCCTGAGCTGATCCATGAAACAAAACATGTTCAACAGTTACACGATACATGATGATAAAATACCTTCAGTATTCAGTAGCAGCATGATGACTTGGTTGTTGTCATCTGATCCAGTGTCTCAGAGTCAGAGAGACGGTGAGACAACGGTTGGCAGGTGTCATTTCATCCATTGCTTTGAAGAATGACTGAGACGAGCAGGAAGTAGGAGGTGTCTCTGTGTGGTCCAGCAGTGATGGCTTCACTGTTGATTGACAGTTAAGATGGTGTAGTGTCTGTTCTACGGCAGCCTGATGACTTGGTTCTTCAGAGCTGATCCTCACAGTGCTGACGGAGGTGCGATGAAGGTGGGAAAGCTTGTGCTTACAGAGGACACATGTGAACTGTGTCTTGTTGTGGAAGTTCTCTACTGCTGGTGAAGAATGAAATAGAGACTTCTGCCGGCCGACAAGGTTTTTATTTTCTTTGCAAAGAAAAGGTCAATTAACACACGAGCGGTCAGAATGAAGAAAAGACCCCGAGCATGGGAAGACCTAAACATTTATACCTGAGGAACACCCCCTAAGGTGTGTTTCACACCCTTTTTTCTGCTGCAGGGACTGGCACTGACCTCCTTGGGTGTGTTTCACACCTGGGGTATCCTGCAGGGTTTTGTATTCATGTGGGAGGTTAAGAGGTCTAGACATCACAATTTAAAACACAAAGGGACCTGGTATCTTGGTGAGAAAGCAGGAGGTGGGGCATCTCAAGTAGTTGAAAACACATAGAAATTGAAATTACAATTACAGTCTCATGTCCAGGGGAAAGAAAACTTAACTTAATTAATAGTCTATGGTCAAGCCACCCAGGTACAGAGAAACTGGTAGGTCTGAGAAAGTATGTTTTCTCAATGGAGCACATACTTTCTTTCTGGTGTATATCTAGTGTTAGCAGCTGTATACAGTCGTATATAATGCTGTATGTTTTGTAGCTGTTAGTTACAAAATATGCAGCATGTATTTTGAATGCTGTATATAACTGCTGTAGTTTATATACATGTATACAGCAGCTATATACAGCTCCTGAAACAGTTTTGGCCTGTGCATTTACCAGCCATTTTTGCACTTTCGTTTGTCCACGTCCTGTGCTCTTTCTTAGCCATGTGCTCCAAGTAACATTCTTTTGTCTAAATGTGTGGCACATAGGTTAGTTATTTAATATTATTCATTAATTTAATTGCCCACTCATTAATGTGTGTTGTTTTATATCTAATATGTTTTATATTTTTACAGACACCCCCCGTTAAAATTTTAAACATTCGTATTCCAGGCACGAGACCACTTGTGAGGCTATATAAGCTGTGGGTGACCTGCATTCTTCAGGTGGCAGTTAATGTTTTTAAGTAAAGTAACTGAAGACCAGCTCACCCACAGTGCCTTTGTTATTTGTACTCACAGATGGGTAACTTAGGTGAAAAAGGGTCGTACATGTTGTAAATATTGTGTGCTTTCTGTTTTGTGTATTGTTATGTGCTTTCAATAATTTTGCTTATATGTTAAATGTGTAATGGTCAGTGTTAGCTTAGTGTTTCTAATAGAAACGAGTGAGAGGTGAAGTTTGCCCTCCTCTGGTGGTAGGTATGTGTGTGTGAAAGTTAATGTTACAGTGTTTTGTGGTTGGCCTTGCTGAAGACCTCTCAGAAGTCGTGGTACCACACACCACATGTACGATTCGTAACGACTTTTATTAGCAAGAATGAGGATGAGCAGGTGAGCAGCAGTATGATTCAGAGTTATACACAGGTGAGTAGTGTCTTGTTGTCTGGGGTGGGCCTGGGGGACCGTGAGTCAGGTGAGTGAAATGAGGTCACTGAGCTCACACACACAGGGCAAAGTTCGTGGGGAAGCAACAGTACCGTTAGGGAGCAGGCCGGGACGTCGTCATGGAGGCAGGAGAATCAGAACCAGGTGAGCAGTCAGCGTCCAGGAGAATCCAAATAGATCCCTTGTCTCCAGGGTTACCATGGCAACCACAGCCACCTGGGTTCCAGCCAAGGGTCTCCAGCTACAGCGCAATTCACAGTAGGCCGGTCTTAACACTCTGCTCATGGATGGGTTGATGTTGAAATATAATAATATTTAAATACCAAATCTCATTCGTAGATGTAGTATCATTAGCTGTATAGCCATAACATATTATCTCCCACCATTGCCTACTCATCACTCGCTCATTTCATTATTTTCATCTTTACGATTATTACAGGTTGCATTTACTCTGTAGATAGTAGTTTAGTTAATAAACTCCTTTATTTACATTGAGTTGTTATCCTGTTGTGTTCTTTTGACGTGGAGACTGGAGATCCATTGAATCGAGAAGTCATGGCTTCTGATATGAGATTGATAAATTTATTAATGAAGTAATTTATTGTTGTCCTCCCAGAGGACTGGTGCCCCATTTCAACAACAGCAAATTTTAATTATGGCGTTAACACTACAGGGGCATTAGTGTAGGACAGGTGTCTGTCGTGTCTGAATATGTTGTAGCCTTGTACGTGGAGACTGTCAGCAACAAAGGAGCCCTGTAGGTGGATTTCTGTGAGGCACAACACATCTGCTAGATACAGTTCATGATGGCTCTTGATGTCATTCACATGAGATAGCAGTCCTTCAGTGTTGTGGTGAACAATGGTCAGAGTGCCAGGCTGGCTCAGTGTCTGTTTGATGTGAAGAAGAGGTATCATGTCATCCAAGCTGACTTGTCTCATGGTCTGAACGCTGCAGTGATTTCTGGATTGGTGTATTCTTTAGTCTCGTCCATGTCTAGTAGGTGCAGTCCACTGAGAGAGGTCACTCTGCTGACAGCCACATAAGCCATGCCAGGTTCAAAGATGTGCTTCAGTGAGGCCACAGCTGATTTTCTTGTCATACCTTGAACCTTGTGAATTGTACATGCAAAGGCCAGCTTGATGGGGAACTGTCTGCATACTGCTCTGTTTCAGATTCTCCTCTGCTCTTTCTACATACACAATGTTGTCAGCTGATCCTGGTGCTGTTACTGCAATTCCTTCCAGCTGTTCCAGGTTTCTGGTGAGCATAACCCGAGCACCCTCAGCAACTTCTAGTGTGTCTGGTAACTAATTTTTGCCTCCTTTGAATGGTTGGTCTTGTCATGTCATTTTGCCATTTTGTGGGTCCTTTTTGTAGTCGTCAGCATCAATCTTAGTGATGTGAGAGTGAAGTTTGGTTAATGTTGCAGAGTTGTGACCATCTACCTGTTTATTAGTTGCAAAAATGTGCAGGACATCAGCGGGACAACCGGCTGGTTCAGTGACAGCTTGCGACAGACAACTCATTTGACTTCTCTTTTACACGGATCCTTTTCAGCATCTCTGCAAAGGCAACATCATGCATGATGACGCATGATCTCAGTCAGAGTGATCATCTGAAAGTGTTCCTGCCGTAGGTCAATCTCTAATGGGTCATGTCCACACAAAGGTTTAGACTGTCGCAGTGGTGTGTTCTGACCAGTGTGTTCTGACCCGTAGGAAATTGGACAGGAAAAGCCATGGCCTCTAGTTTAAGTGTTCTGAAAAAAAACAACTGGAGTGTTTCTTTCAGTGGGGGCCACAGAGTAGATTCCTTCACTAAAACTTAATATCTCCTCTAAAACATCAGTCGGCTGAAGACACGACTCAAGAACAAAACCACCATTAGGCATGTCACCTTCCTGTTCCTTCCTGCACTTGAGACTCACTTCTCAGTCTGGGTAACACACACTTTTTCCTGCACCTCAGATGGGACACAGACCACATTACCTCTTATAGCTCTCTGTCTGCCTTTGGGAAGAGCTGGATGAATGTCAACAAGCTCCAAGTTGTTGGCTACAGCAACGGACAGCATGGCTCCATGTTTAAGGTGATCATGACAGGTGTGACAAATACATTCTTGTCCCTTCTCATCAGGCATCGTGCACAAGCATGAACCTACTTTCCTTTCAGACATGCTGCTACCGCATGTGGATTTTTAACATAGTTTGACCTTTTACAGGGTTTCACTTGGTTCGGAAATTATGCTTTATGACACAAAGTGTAAACATAAGTGGGACCGGCCTTTATAAGTGATCTGACAACAGATATGGCCTCTTTTATCAAACTGTTGTCACTTTCTTGTGTTTGTCTGTTTATATGTCTGTATTTCCTTTTTAGTTTCATGGCACATCTCACGTTATGCATAGTTTTAAAAGCAAGATTGTTGTTATATGTCTCGCATTCTTTGTTTAATCAGTTCTCTGTGTCGTACTCTGAATGTTTGGTCATAAGTTGAACCCCTTGTAATATAAAAACGTTGCCTTTCAGCTCAAATTCAGCTTTTGTCTCTTTAAAATTTAAATCTTCTCTGTATCTTTTGTTAACATACTCTTGTTTCTTCTCTTTGATTTCAGCATTGTTTGTGTAATGGTTCTTCATATATTGTTTGTACTTTTGTTTCATTTCAGAATTGTCTTTATAGCAATTGGCTCTGTATTTCTGTTTCTCTTTTCTGTATAATTCATTACAGTATTTCCTCTTTGAGTAAAATTAATTTTTGTACTGTAAGTTTCATTTGAAGCATACTTTTCTCTTTCCTTCATTTTTTGATTCTCTTTTTTTCGTGTTTCTTTCTCTGGGCGCATTAGTCTCCTCATACATTTTCTACAAGTCTTGACATTTTACTTGAGATCTAATGTGTTGGGACTCATCATTCAAGAGACAACATGTTTCTTTGCTCCACTGGACAAAGGAACTCACACTCCACAGTTCCTCACTGTTCACACCTGGGGACGACCCTTCCCCCTATGGACCTTACTGGCCGGCCAGTGTGGGTCAGCATGTGACATGTGACCCCCAAGGGTGTCACCCAACAAAACCAGATCTCCTTCTTCTCTTCTCTCTCTTCTTTTCTTGGCGGGCTCTGGAGAGCAGCTCCTGCTCTCTCCTCTCGGCTCTTCAAAGGGCAACAAGGCCCCAGCCCAGGTCAGCTCTGCTACCTGAGAAACCAGCTCTCTCGCCGGCCTGCTCACAGCAGCCTGCAAACACACAATCTCCTCAACAGCAGCAACCTGCTTCGGATTAATTGAGAGTGAACCAAATTCTCTTCAGAACCAGCCGCTATGACACAAGGCCAGCAACAGGAGTCATAGCAGAGTTAGCGTGGAACAGCTAACTGTGAGGAGAACAGAGGAGATAACAGCAAAGCAACACAGCCAGACAGGACTTTACTCCACCAGGAAGCCTCCCAACTCACTGGACTTTACAACAACACTGGAAAGGACCTCTTTGTTTGTTCCAAGGACTGGGTAACGTTAACTGACTGGGCCTAACCTTTCCCAGCACAGCATAGCACAGCACAGCATAGCTAAGCAGCAGAAGTCTTAACTTTGTTAATGTACTTGTTGATGATGTCTTCTTGTTGTAATGTTTGCTTAGGTTGTGGTCAGTCATACAGTTAATCGGGTACTCGTATGTTCACACACATAGTACGTCTCAGTTCTAGAACCTGCATGAAGCTAACCTCCTCCCTCTAACCTGGTACCTTTAGATTACATGAGCTAGGCTAACAAAGAAACTCACACCTTCCCTCCCACACACACCAGGTGGTCTCAGCGGCCATTTTGAGTAGTTTCTTTGTTTACCGCCATCTTGTGTAGTCTTTGTTCAGGTCATATGGTCACAGTGATCACTTTGAATCAGCCATCTTGCCTTTGTTTGTGTCCCCACAGACACACACACACACATACCCCTACAAACACACATACACACACCTGTATATACTAGATTAGACATTGTGTTTTACTCTGCTCCATTGTAAATAAATGCCTTTAAGTATAACTACTGGTGTGTTTAATGTTGCACAAGCGTGAATATTGCCAACCTCTACTTTGTAGAATTCCAATCCTTCAACTTTAACTTACTGTTCATTTGGTAGTTTGGTTATAGTTAGTAAACTAATTGTTAATCAGAGTTCCAGATTAATGGTAATAATTTGAGACTAAAACCATATTGGCTATTTTGCCTATTAGTTTAGGCAGTGGCGGGCGTGCATTTCACACCTAGGCCTTCAGTGATGTCCTACTTAGTCCGACTTCAATAAATACCTCTTATAATACCATCATTTATGACACCACAGCTGGAGAAATAGTGTATAGAAACACACTTACGCACTACTGGGCATTGCATCACCTCAATTGTGTACAAAATGGGCTATTTTCCGGCGCATTTAAAAATCAATAAATCCGCATCAGCAATTGAAACATATCTCTACGTGGTACTGTCAAAACTTAAAAATAAAAGGGTATTTAAAATTATCTGTCCAAAAAGTTTTAATAAGTCCACAAAGAATAGGCAAGCTTTAACAAGATTGTACACTAAATTGCAAAATCTTAGTTTAATATCAGAAAGACACCAACAAGACGGCCACATTTTGGCGACAGCAACACAATGAAACAAGTCTCTTTGAGTACAATCACACAGCTGCGCCAGATTATTTACATACATTGCAGAAGTGCAAGATTTTTTTTTTCATTTTTAGTATATTTGTCATTTTAGTTTGTTAATATTGATTTGATATGAACGAAATAAATTATTAAAACATATTAAACGTGAAGAAATAAATAAATAAAATGTTTGCACTCACCAAAACGGCTGTCCCCAAAAACACTTATTTCAACACAAAATCCATTCTCCTTTCTTTCCTCAAGAAGACCTCAATGACTTGGTTGTACAGTTTATCTGTGCGTTTCAGTTCCAACAATAAATCCTTTTCTATCGACATGGAGGCCAGTGCTGAAAGCCGCGTCTATCCAGTCGTGTTTCTTGCGTATGTTTTGATTCGCTTTAAGGCCGAGAATGACCGGTCAACAGAAGCAGTGGACACAGGGGTTGTCACAGCCAAACAAGCCAGTGCGTAAAGCTGTCCCAGACTCTCACTCAGTTCTTTGTTCCTTTGTTGAAAATCAAGGAGATCCGCTGGACTTTTTCCTTCAAAATCAGTCATGGCATACATAGTCAGTTCTGTTTTTAGTCAGGGCAGGTCGAACAGTGCGCTGTGACTTTGTGTTAAGCTGGAAAAGGCTGTTTGCGGAAACTTTCTCTGGTATGTCTGAAAGTGCTGAGGGTCGAGAGAGGGGGGAACAATAATTTTTCATGGTCTTGAAATCGATTCCGTATCTGGCAAAGAATGTTGTCCAGAATGTTGCTGTGGAGTTGTTGGTAGTGTGCACGAAGGTCGCCTTGCGCCGCACCCTGGCCTCTGCGAGCGCTTGGACAACCTGAGATGCTCACCGTTGTTGGGTCTGAACTCTACCTCATGAGCTGGACACCAACTATGTTGAATTTCAGTTGTTTATCAATTTATTGGCTATCATAAATTAAGAAAATATTAATATTAAAAATATTAATATTAAATAATAACTTTAAAATTAATTAAAGTTCACGGGGCACCAGCCTAAACTAATAGGCAAAATAGCCAATATAGTTTTAGTCTCAAATTATTACCATTAATCTGGAACTCTGATTAACCATTAGCTTACTAACTATAACCAAATTACCAAATCAACAGTAAGTTAAAGTTGAAGGATTGGAATTCTACCAAGTAGAGGTTGGCAATATTCACGCTTGTGCAACATTAAACACACCAATAGTTATACTTAAAGGCATTTATTTACCATGGAGCAGATAAAAACACAATGTCTGATCTAGTATATACAGGTATGTGTGTATGTGTGTGTGTGTGTTTGTGTGTGGTGTGTGTGTGTGTGTGTGTGTGTTCGTGTTGTGTTGTGAGACACAAACAAAAGGCAAGATGGCGATTCAAAGGGTCACTCTGTGACCACTATTACCTGAACAAAGAAGACTAAACAAGATGGCGGTAAACAAAGAAACATACTCAAAATGGCCGCTGACCACCTGGCGTGTGTGAGAGGAAAGGTGTGAGTTTCTTTGTTAGCCTAGCTCATGTAAATAAATAAACGTAACCAGGTTAGAGGGGGGTGGTTAGCTTCATGCAGGTTTCTAAATAGAACGTTACTACTATGTGTGGGAACATTACGTACCTATTAACTGTCATGACTGAACACAACCTAAGCAAACATTAACAAACACAAGAACATCAATCAACAGGTACATTAACAAAGTTAAGACTTCTGTTGCTAGTTATGCTGTGCTGTGCTATGCGGAAAGGTTAGGCCCAGTCAGTTAACGTTACCCAGTCCTGGAAACAAGCAAAAGAGGTCCTTTCCAGTGTTTTGTCAAATCCAGTGAGTTGGAGGCTTCCTGGTGAGTAAAGTCCTGTCTGCTGTGTGGCTTGCTTTATCTCCTTTGTTCTCCTCACAGAGTTAGCTGTTCCATGCTAACTCTGCTACGACTCCTGTTGCCTGGAAAATCAGCTAGCCTTGTGTCGTAGCTGCTGATTCTGAAGAGGATTTGGTTCACTCACAGTTAATCCGAAGCAGGTCGCTGTTGTTGAGGAGAAGAGCGTTTGCAGGCTGCTGGCAGCAGGCCGGCGCGAGAGCTGGTTTCTCAGGTAGCAGAGCTGACCTGGGCTGGGGCCTTGTCGCCCTTTTGAAGAACTAGGAGGAGAGAGCTGGAGCTGCTCTCCAGAGCAAGCCGAGAAAGGAAGAGAGAGAGAAGAGGAGAAGGAGATCTGGTTTTGTTTGGTGACACCCTTGGGGGTCACATGTCACACGCTGACCCACGCTGGCTGGCCAGTAAGGTCTGTTGGGGGAAGGGTCATCCCCAGGTGTGAACAGTGAGGAACTGTGGAGTATGAGTTCCTTTGTCCAGTGGAGCAAAGAAACATCTGGTCTCTTGAATGATTGAGTCCCAACACCGTTTCTTCATAAATCTGATTGAATCCGCCCCTGACACGCTCAACTGTGTCACAAAACTCGTTCACCCTTGTCATGCAGAATTGTACATCCAGTGTTTTCTTCTGTAGTATTCCAAAGAGCACATCAGCATGCTCATAAAGCTCATTAAATGTGTTGAGCAAAAAACAAAACTCAAAATCATCCAGGCGCTTATTAAATCCATCTGCACAAAGCATAGTGTCCTCATCATACTCATCATGGTGTTCCAGTAAGTGATCAAACAACTCCTTTAGCGCAATCCTCTTCTCGTGGACTGCATTCACCAATCTTGATGTATATTGCCATCGTGTTGGTGCAACATGAGGAAGACGCCGCTTGCACATGTCATCCAGTAGCTGAGTGCGCTTCGGGGATCTGGAGAAGAATGCAGCGAGGCCATTCAGGTTTGCAAAAAAGACCTTGCATTCTTTAAGCTTTGAGGCCCCTTGAGTCAGTACTAAATTAAGACGATGTGCATAGCAGTGAATGAATAAGGCTCCTTAACTTTCGCTTGTACCCCATTTTTTTTATTTTATTTTATTTTTTTTTAAACAATATGTTTATTAGATTTTCTGATACATACAGTTTTTACAAACAGCCTCAAAGAGATAATTTGAGGTACAAATGAACAAACAACACAAAGAACAAAGGCCACCTCTGTACATAACATTCAAAACATGTTCAGGGTAAATCTCTCGGATTAACCATA
>NW_019188367.1:0-132 GCF_002260705.1 Seriola dumerili
CGTGTTGAAGAGAACTGTCAGTGGAATCTCTCGGTTGGAGAGCTGAAGGCATTCCTCGCTCTTCTTTTTGTTAGAGTGTACAATAAGAATATTGAAATGGAGAGCTTTTGGTCCGAGGAATGGGGGTTGGCC
>NW_019188368.1:0-118 GCF_002260705.1 Seriola dumerili
TTTGGCACGGCGAGCGTTTTGCTCATACTAGAGAGTTATTCAGCTCCAAAGGTTCTGTGTTCCAAGACAATTGCGCCCACACACACACACACACATACAAACATACACACATGCATGT
>NW_019188369.1:0-245 GCF_002260705.1 Seriola dumerili
CGTCGTACAAAAACCTCCCTCAGCTTCAGAGGAACTGATCTGACTCACAGCTGCACTGAAACTAAAACACTAGAGGTTTGACTGCAACATGTTCTCATGTTGGAAGAAGTTTTCCCTGATAGAAATACTGTATTTATTGAAGTTATTTATAAAGATAATGAAGACTTTAATGTTTCCAAATATACAGAGTCAGGATGTCATTTCATTTCTTTACAACAGTAACATTTAACCACACAGTACTTTTT
>NW_019188370.1:0-5639 GCF_002260705.1 Seriola dumerili
GATTAGAACACCTGAAAACTGTTGACTCAGGGAAGTGACGAGACAAAAAACGCAAAGACATGAAATCACTCAATTACACAATTATAATAAATAAATAAATAAATAAAAAAAGCCAAAATTCAAATAAAGCAGTTCTCATTTACATATTCTTTCTTTTTCTGTTGTCAGACAACAGAATAGGTTTGAAATACTGACTGAAATGCAGCCCATTAAGACTACGTTAACTTCCAAGCTATGTCCAAGCTGCTGCTCTGCACTGCTAAACTCCTGATTTTATAACCGTGACATCATCTGACAAAATGAAAAGACAAAGGCTGTGCTGTGATCTCAGCTATATGTGCTTGTAAAATGATTGCTCAGAGAGAAAGTTAGAAACAGCAGAATATCTTTCTTATTCTTTCTGTCTCTCGCACAGTGCACAGCCTTAGTCTGGGATCCACAATAATTTTCAAGTAAGGTATTTCCTCAAAAAGTGATCAGGGCCTTTATTTACCTCAGTTGCAAAAGGTTACAGACCTTTATTTGAGACAAGCTTGTATTAAAGGAGGATCTTTATCTCTAATTTATATCTTTCAGTTGTTGCCGTTTGTCGTGCTATTGCATTAGGCTACCTATTTATGACATACTGTATAAAAATGGAGACTCCTGGTCTGAAAAGTGAAGCCAATGCAGAAGTGCCTTAAACCTGTATTCTTTCTAATAACCATCAGTGGGCGACTCCACTGATTGCAGAAGAAGTCTGATTGTGTAGAAGTCTATGGGAAATGACCATAACATATTGATTACCTCAGTAAACGTTCTCCTAATGGGTTTATGGTCTCAGTCACTACTTTAAACTCTTCCTCAATACAGCATTATGTTCATTTATGAAATTATGGTCCCATTCAGAGGAAAATAGATATAAAGCAGGGTATGTATTAGGGTGTGGCTACCATAGCACACTAGGCGACCTGCCTATCAATCAGCATAGAGCACAGAGCTGTGTGTTGGAGGTATGACATGTTTTCAGTTCATGAAAGTTAGTGGTAACGATTTGTTTGCCTAAAATATCTTGTTCAGTGTTTGGTTGTACTGAAAGACATTCTCAGTTGGTTGCTCAATTTTTCCGGTAAGTACATTTTGTTTTAAGCCTGTTTTTCGCTAACCACAATTAGCATCCCCGTTAATGTCACAGTTAAGGGGAATTATGCACACACCTTACTAGAAGCTATCTAGCCAGAGCCAGAGTTTGCTGATAACTTTGCGTTAACTTAGCATTTGCTATGCTAACGGTACGTGCCCCTGCTGGGCTGGTAACCTGATCTTAGTATAGACTGCGGGGGTGTTCAGTCAAGCCCAATAAAAAGGTCAATTTAGCCAACGTTAATCTAATGACGTTTGTTTTGTGTTTCTGGAAGGTGTGACGCCGTTTTAATGTACCACGTTAGTGCAATGCAGTACATTAATAAAAGTTAATAAAATGTCCATCAGGACGTCGTGATAGTTAAGGTCAACATAACATTTAGGTAACTTAAATGTGGTTAACAGTAACGTTTACTTGACCTGCTTTTCATCAGCTCCATCACCGTTGTGTGAGTGCCGCGCACTCATCCAACTACAGCTCCTACAACTAAAATTGACGATGCATGCTTGACAAACTGAGCAAGCACGGCCACCCACTCCCCCTCAAAAGCCAGTATGTGCAGCCTGTGGCTCTGCCACGTCAGCTGTGTGCTAGCCCCCGGCTGGCACCAGATGTGCACAGTCCTGGCTGGGGCAACACCATGAGCTCCTAGTAAGTTACACCTGCATTTTAACTGCTAGGGTCTTACATGTTTTTCTTTGTCACATTTTTGTGGTTATTTTACAACCATTTTTTCACCCATACTTTTAGCTGCTGAAGGCACCAGTGCTCGGCAGTGCCTGGACCGTCCCACCTGTCCGATACAGGACTTCGCAAGAAACTCTCATACCCTGGCATGATCACCAGGCCATGTTCTGCGCTGGATACCTTGGAGGGTGGCAAGGACCTCTTGCCAGGTATCGTACCTGGAATCAGTATTGCAAAGACTAGGATACAGCAATACTTACTTTTTATGAAAAGAGAGCTTGGGTTATGACTTGTTTGCGTTTAATTGAATCTTCTGAGTAATTATAGGCACGTATCCGGCAGCCCGCGAGCAATCGCCTCCTACAGGGTAGACGTCGTGAGCAGCGACAGCTCGAGTAGAGGCTAAAGAGATGACGTTAAGCTCAGTATGTCAGATCAGTGGTCTGATTAGTGGGTTTTTGGTGACGCTAGGGCGAGTCGATTAGCTCCGGTTAATTGCGACGTCAGCTCTTCTCAGGAGATAGATGTGTTGATGTGGACTGTCGCGATGCATGATATAGTACAGTGCTGAGGGAGTTTTGTGACGTACGCTGTGTCTCAAATCGCTGGCGAGCGGATCGTGATACGCGGTGCGGTGAGGACGTGGCTGTGTCATACGACTGCGCTCGAGTAGCGTAATCGCGGAGCTGCATTTGGGCATGGAGATGCATTTGATGTGGTGCGGAGGTGATATTAGCAAGCTGCGTACTCGTAGCATATGGTTTGAGGAGTCTGTTGTACACCAAGGTAAAACTGGTAGTACTTATTTGGAGCGGACTAGTACGTGATTATGAATCTTTATGTTTCATGAATCGTACTCGTTGCGTCTGTCTTTGCTAACACAAACCTTGTTGAGTTCTTGTTCTCCTATATATTCACAGGTTGCATCTCTCATCTTCAACTCGCCGAGTAGTCGAGGGTATCATGTAGTAGAACCATTGGCTAGCTATTTAGTGTGATTCGCTGTTGATGCACAGATTCAGTTGTCGTGGGAGCGTCGTGACGTGCGAAATTGCCGATTGATGCTTTCTCCGCGCGAGGGGTTGCTGAGTTTCTGTGACTCACTGGTAATTCGTATACTGCTCCGGACTTTATATAGGTGTTTCGTAGAGTTCTTAGTTATATATATCGTGAGTGCATCCTGCGATCAGATTTTTGATATACCATAAAGTCTTAACATCTTGACTCTCTCAATTTTGTTTCTCTTCCTATTTGGCCTGCGTTTTTCCCACAATCATGCATAACAATATTTTTGAGAAAAATAGGAGAACAAGAGTAAATACCCCAAGACAGTATTACAGCAAAATGTAATTCACAAATATTAAAAGGTGAAAGTTACTTACTAATCAAGATGGCATGGTATGTGACCTCAATGTAGGCCAGCATCGCTTTGCACATCTCCAACTAATGAACCACAAAACTGAATAAATTGAAAAGACAAATAAAAGGTGAGTTGTGGCAAGAGCTGTGACACTCGATTACACAAAAAAGTTAAGAAAAACTTTTAAAGTGAAGGTGGGTGGACTGGCCTGTCCCTGCAAGGTGCAACTGTCAGTCCTATTACAGCTTGAGCTCTTGGTGTGGAGGTTAGTTTTGCAACACCAGACTATTCTCGAGTGGACTCATTTTAATATATAATAATGCAGACCAGTTTATATTTATTTGTCATGTAAAATGATACCTATGCAAATAATGTAGTGAAAGTAAAAAGTATATAATATTTATAGTTTGAAATGTAGTGGGGTAACTCAAATATTAAAGTAATGTAATGTACTTAGTTACACTACAACCACCAGCAAGATACGCCACTTTGAAGGAAAATTTAATATCTATAAATGTATAGTAAAACAAGGACACAAGTAGTAAAAAAAAACAATATGGAAGATACTAATGACTTATGCAAAAAAATACAATCATATTAATTACGCATAAATGTTATACGAAGAGAGTGTATTAATAGAACCCTAGATGATACAATGTTTTTGAGAACGTGACTAAAAATTAGATGGCAGACCCATATGTCAGCCTGATACACATATGTGACTATAATTCAGAATAAATTACTTTTTGGCCTGGATAGCAACAGGTAGGCCAGTGCTAATCATCACGAAGATCCGTGAGTGAGTGAGTGAAGTGAGTGAGTGAGTGAGGAGTGAGTGAGATGAGTGAGTGAGTGAGTGATCATGTTGACTGATCATGATTTCCACCATTGGTCAGCCGAATGCCACCTGACGAGTTGGAGCCTTCCCCCATTGGTCGTATGCTCTTTCAAAATGAACATTGATGCACATGATAACATTATTCTATTAGGAGGGGAATCTTTACAGCCTGCAGGTGTTGCCACCTATTGAGCAACAGTGTTGTCATTTTAAAGACTCTTTCTTCTTTACTTTCAAACAGTACTCGGTATACAACATCAGGTAATATGACGTGCGGATTTTCCCGCCTGCTCGGGGAGCTTTGCGGGAAACGAGTATGGGCTATTCCAGAATTCACTGAGTTTGCACCTCTCCATGTACCGGGACAAATAAACTAGCTATTCATTTACATGTACATTATTAACTAAAGGAGGAAGAGGAATAACGGAAAGTGATAGGATTATTTTGCTAGATTTGTTACAATATCGATGAGTGCTTATGGTAGTAGGATGATGAGAGAGAGTGCGAACAGTAGCCCATGTCGAGTCATCGCGGTCGAGATGTATATAGATACAATGATTAATCACTATGACGTAGATGACCACACGATAAGGTAGAGCGGGAGTGCGCTAATATGTGATAGATAGCGTAGCGAGCACTGTAGATGCAGGAGTCGCGTCAGGAGAAGTCTCGGTGAGTTCACTCGTAAGTAGGTATACCGCAGTAGTGGTATGTGATAGAGTGAGTGATCAATATCGAGTATATCGAGGATGACGGTATTAGTAGGAGATGGTTAGGACTAGAAGCCAGAGAGTGGATTTTATAATCTCGGACATCAAGATAATCATTATAGTATTATAGTGATGGATTGCGTGACTTGTTTAGATTAATTATGGACGCGGCGAGTGCCGGTTATGCTTCTGATGAGGGCTCATGATGTTGTGGTGGCCGTTTCTAAGTCATTTCTAAGATTTTATGTAGATTGTTGGTTATGTAGTACGATCTATAACAGATAAGAATCTATAGCTAGAAGAAGAGAATTGCGTGGTATTAGTATGATGATACGAACGATATTGAGAGACTGTGTCGAGGCGTCGGTTGAGTGAGAGACAGTTTGATCATGAATACGTGTATAAGTGTGATTCTAGAAAGGTTAGTGATGATTATATATTATAGGTTAATGGGGCTTATTTATCGTACCTTATGGGTTGCTGTCAATTTTGAATGGACAGGGAAAGAGCGAAAGTAGAGTATATTGTGCGTCCAGTGATGCTGTCTGTAGTTAATTGCTAGTAGGCTCTATAGAGACGCATGGTAAGTAATATTTTAGTGAAAATGCCATGTGGGTCTTTCCTCTGGTAGGGAATTTAATTCATACAGAGATGTATTTGGTAAGACTCTACATTTGTGTTCCATTATGACAAGGATTGGTGACGATTGTGGTGGTGATGTTGATGAAATACAGGTGAGATAGTTCGCATAGTATGTAGCAGGGATTGGAGATATTGATACGTAATGCAGAACTGATTCGAGAGATTTAATTCGAGAGCGATTCAATAATACTATATATATTAATGAAAACTCTGTGTCAGTGTGACCAGACCGGATGATTATGTGATGAGGCTTAACACATAGGCTACTCTAAGTGGTAA
>NW_019188371.1:0-137 GCF_002260705.1 Seriola dumerili
AGCTCGCAACTTTCCTGTTAGCCAGGTGAGTAGCATCATGTTGGCTCTTTAGCTAAAAGTATAATCAGTACAACGACTGACAAACCGTACCGACAAACATTTCGAGAAAATTTTTTGGAAATTATTAAAACACAGAA
>NW_019188372.1:0-869 GCF_002260705.1 Seriola dumerili
GCCATCCTGAAGAGCCCCATTTCCTCCGAGCATCTGAAAAAGTTTTTCAACTATGACGTCGAGAGTAGCGTGGAAAGCTCCTTCAGCCAGGCTGTCAGTGATACCATCGGTGCAGATATCCCCGTCAGCATCTCACCTGACTTCACGGAGGCCATCGCCACTGAGGCTCTCGATGTGGTCAACCCTGTCCTTTCTGTGGCCATTAAAGCCTCAGTGGTTAAAGGATCCTCCAGTGCTGTTTCTCCTACCAGTTCCCAGGTGTCAAAGGACAGAGCAGGGAAGAAGACTCTGGCAGGAGCCATTAAAACGATGAAATCCATCCTGACAGGACGAGGCTCTCTCGTCAAGAGAAGGGTCCTGAAACAGAAAACCCCGGAGCCTCACACCGAGAAGGAAGAGCCCGTGTGGATAAGTTTCACTGCAAGGCCGATGACACAGGACTCCCCCTCTCCTCTGATGTCCTCCACCAGAAAAGACCCGCCCCTGTCTGAAGCTACAACAGATGAGGTCTGCAGCACCACCTCAAAGGTAAGGCAGTGTTTACATGGAATTATAATCAGTGAGACCACAATGGAAGTACACCAGGATAGATTTGATCAAATGATGTTGAGTTACATAGAAGGAAGCAGCACAGACAGTGTGAAGGCTTCATGATGAGCCACAAGTCAGAGGCAGTTTTTCTTCTTCTTTGAGCTGAAAGCAGAAGAACCTCTGTGAGTTGTGAGGTGATGAAGTCTCCTCAGGAACATAGGAGCAGTGTGGTGGTCTGTTACTGTGACACGTCTGCTCAGGTTGATTTTATTGACTGTGGCCTTTTATTGTGACTTCTGTCCTGACATGTTGTTTTTGATCATTGAACAGAAGAAGAA
>NW_019188373.1:0-129 GCF_002260705.1 Seriola dumerili
TGTTACTTTGTTTTAAGTTTATTGCTTAGAAGTTCGTCGTTTGGTGCCCGTTACTCCCTGAATGAATCGAGAAAACTAGTCCCCAGTTAACGTTTTGTTGTGTAACAGTTAATATTGATAGGAAATATT
>NW_019188374.1:0-133 GCF_002260705.1 Seriola dumerili
CTCCTCGCTAACTGCTACGAGAGAGTGTATTTACAAAATTATCTGCTGGTAATTGAAAGGCAGTTTTATCATGTTGGAAATGTTTGTGTGAATAGAAGGTCATTCTCTTAAAGGGTGCAACAAACTGTGTTGA
>NW_019188375.1:0-138 GCF_002260705.1 Seriola dumerili
CACTCAAGTCAGTTCTGTTTAAATGCAAGTTGAATATATAATTTAATAATATATCATGTTAAAAGAGGAAAGTGATAATATATGAAAGATATATGATCCTGTTCCGCTCCCCAGAGTGTTGTTCACCCCGGGTCACAC
>NW_019188376.1:0-131 GCF_002260705.1 Seriola dumerili
AAATCAAATCAGAAAATGATGTAAAAAATCTACACTTCTTTATTATCTACACTAAAATCAAAAAAATCTATTTAATATTCCCTTATAATAGACAACAAAATGAAGTCTGAACAACAGAGAACCCAAGCTGG
>NW_019188377.1:0-108 GCF_002260705.1 Seriola dumerili
CTCAGTCAGACCCAGACTCAGGAGTTTGTTGAGGAGTTTGTTGAAGACATATTAGAACAGTAAGTGTAGTTATTTGTTTGTGTTGTTTGTTAGCTTGTAACTGGCAGT
>NW_019188378.1:0-1329 GCF_002260705.1 Seriola dumerili
GGGGGGGGTGAGTGTTTGGGCCTTGGATTTAATAACCTCATAGATAAAATCCATGTTTATTTTCTAAACAGAGCGCCAGCCTTCTCCAAGAGCTGTCACTGTGGTCTTAGAAACGAATTGGTCCTCCTTTCATGGCCCCCATTCATTCCGTTTTCATTGTTACAGAAAGAGGACAGCAGATGGTGACCTTGGATGCACAGATTGAAAAGAATTAGAAATAATATTCACACTTTGAGGGGCTGAGCATTAGCTTACACACCTGGCGGTGACTATCACAGGCATGGCTTTTGTCCATATCCCTACTGGGATGTGCATTTCCTGAACAGTCAATGAAAGGTCATAATTGATCATTTGGTCTCGGCCTGTTAATGCCAAACAAAGCCCTGGGCGGGTGTTTCAGTTTCATGTGAGCCAGGAAGACCAATAATGTGTCTGTGGCAGTGACGGTTGGCTGTGAGACAACTGAAATGAGGCTGATAACCAGGTATATTTGTAACATCCACTTAATTGAACACGAGCAAGAAAAAGGTAAATGGTGTGAAAGCCACTGAAATGCCAGGCCATCTATTTTGTAGTTTGCGAATTCCCTCTTTACTGACCCGGCAAGGGTAAGATTTCATCAATAAAATATACTGTAAGTGAAATGTGCTTTTCCCTCTGTCCTTGTTGAATCCTTCAATTTTTTCATTAACCATGAAGGAGAAAAAATACATTTTAACCACAGCTGCAGCAAGTTATTAATACAGTCCCCTCCTGACTCTGACTAGACATGGGTATGTTTACATGCACACTGTGCTCTGTTACTTAGATTTATCATAATGCCAGTGATGGTTCAGTTCAGGTGTTAAAACTATTCAATCGAATTAAAGTTTCCCCCCAGTAACCAAGGTTCACATTTCTGTCCTGGAGCTTGGTGAGTTTACTCAGAGGGCCGTGCAGAAACAAGACTCAGTCGTTCTCAGTATGAGACCATCTCTCCGTTGTTCAAGCCGATGGGTTTACACAACACTTTAATGCTCTCAGTGTTAGCTGTTCATCACAATCACACAGCGCCAGCACATGTCGCTCCTCATTGTAATCAAGTATCACCTTCTGGCACAATCACAACCCACACACAAGTGTCTGCACAGTGTCAGAAAAAGACAGATCGCACTGAACTGTAACATATCATAAAGATAAAAGTAAGAGACATCCTGATTTAGCAAGAAAAGAAGTAGGATCTAAACAACGGAGCCCCAACTCTAACTAAATGTAGGAAAAGCTTATCAGACAGGTCAAAAATACTACTGAGTACATTAACAAGTAATATTGTTAGTCAGGTAATTAAAA
>NW_019188379.1:0-102 GCF_002260705.1 Seriola dumerili
TATTATTACTTTTTTTATTATATGGCTATGTAGTGGTGAGTGATCAAAGTGATCAAACCTTTCTTTTTTTCCAATATTAGTAGCTTCATATTTACTGTAGAG
>NW_019188380.1:0-232 GCF_002260705.1 Seriola dumerili
ATCCTCACTGGACTCACAGGTCAGTCACAGTCACATTTTCCGTGCATTAACATTTAAGCTAGTCCTGTAAAATGATGATGGCATGAGTAATTTGGAAACAATTATGTATAATCTAAAACAACTGCAATAATGCAATAATGTTTAATGGGCAGGTAATATGAAAGAAGAATGTTGTTAGCTATACAATAAAATACTGCATTTGTTCTTGCTGCAGGAGTTCACAGCGTAACCA
>NW_019188381.1:0-193 GCF_002260705.1 Seriola dumerili
AGTCATATAACAGTAAGACATAAAATGTCATAGTATAGTGAGGCATAAAATGTCAACAAATTGTCACAGTATAGTAAGTCATAAAAGCTCACAAAAATGTCATAGTATAGTAAGGCATAACATGTCATAGTATAGTAAGGCATAAAATGTCATCAAAATTGTCATAGTAGAGTAAGGCATAAAATGTCATAAA
>NW_019188382.1:0-103 GCF_002260705.1 Seriola dumerili
CTACACTGTATTTTACTTTAAGAAAGTAAAAAAAAAAAAAAACAACTTTAAAATTTCTAAAAACGACTAGACCTACTTTTTTTTCTTAGTTGTGTACTTGCAT
>NW_019188383.1:0-13141 GCF_002260705.1 Seriola dumerili
GGGGGCGCAAGTAAAGTCTTGCTGAGGGATCCAAATTAACTAATGTTACATGGAGGTTAAAATCAGTTACGACAGAGGAAACCTGTGTGTGTGTGTGTGTGTGTGTGTGTGTGTGTGTGTGTGTGTGTGTTCTCAGTGAACTGTATCAGTCTCTGCAGTAGCTTCCAGCTGCAGCAGTCAGTTCAGTTTCTGTTCAGTCTGACTGAGGGAGGTTTTTGTACGACGCTTTTTCACTGTGTGAACACAGGTTTGCTATTCAACCAGTGATAACTCTGACAGTAGTAAACTCCTGAATCTTCAGTCTGGACTCCACTAATGGTCAGAGTGAAGTCAGAGTTTGATCCACTGCCAGTGAAACGACCTGGAATTCCAGATGCTCGTCGATTAACCCCATACAAAAGCAGTTTAGGACCTTTTCCATCCTCTTTTTGGTACCAGGATAGACAGGGGTATTGTGATGAATACGGGCCACAATCTACGTCAACCTGACGACTGACCCTACAGCTGATGGTGACGGAGCCTCCCAGAGCAGAGCTCACTGCTCCAGACTGAGTCACTGTGACCTGTCCTCTGGACTCTGAGGACACAGAGACAGAAACATAAAGCAGCGTCATGGTTTTGTCGGCTTCATTTCAGAGGGACGGATGTTGATAGAGGAGAGGAGTTTGATTCTCTGGACTTTACCTGTGAAGCAGCAGCAGAGGAGAGTCCAGATGAGGACGGAGACCAAAGTCATGTTTCTGATGAGGAGGATTTCTGTGTCTTCTGTTGTCATGAAGGACAGCTGTCAGTCATCCAGTCTTCAACTCTCAGGACTATAAACTCTCCCAGAGCACTGGAGCATGGTGCTGCTGATGCAAAGTGGCTCTCTATGGAAATGCTCTGACTGACTCCAACAGGGACTTGGATCACTCTGATCATGCTGTTTCTCAATGGATCAATCACTTGATGAGAGTATTGATAATGAAAGTGCTAATGCTCATTTCTATGTAAATTTCTATGATGACTCTACTTTTTGTTTGCTCTCTTTGTCTTGTGTAGCTCGGATAAATACTTTCTGGTTCAGTAACTTCGGTGTGACCTTTGTTGTGGTAACTGCACTCCACATCTGTTGGTCACTTGTTAGTTGCTGTTCACATGTAAGTTTGCAGCATGTGTGTGTAGTGGTTGACTGCATTGTGAGCATTTAGTGTTGTGGTTGTTGCAGTCCACTTCTGGGTTGTTCACTTGTGTGTCAGTGTTTGTGTGTTTAACTGCAGCTGAGGTCTGTACCAAGAAGCAAGTTCAACATATCCAGGAAAACTTTTAGTTATCTGGTTTAACTGAACATTGAGCGTCCTGATAACCTGTACTACGAAGCTGGTTATCACCGGGTTCAGTTAACCCTGGGTTTACCTGATGAGCACATTCATGTGAAAGAAGCAGAGTTTTTAATCATAAGCAACATCGTCAGAGGCGTCTGATACTTGCCAGTAATTTCTGTTTTAGCAACGTCCAATATTGATATTCAACAAGGTGAAATGTAAACAATATAATCACATGACTAGAATAAAAAATATCATTTCCATGTCTAAATTTAATTTCTGTTAAAGTCAGACTAAAGATATATTGTAAATTGCTGCATTAATCATCATCACGTTTGAGTATTTTCACTTTTTGTCTGATGATGAACAAACTGTTTTGAACATGAGATGCAGATAAAACTGTTAAAGTTCATGTCAGAGTGTTTCTGCTGCAGAGAGGAGAGAAAGGAAAGAGGAGAGAAGTAGTTGATGTCTGATGTCAGACTGACTGAAATGTTCATTTATAATCATGGATAATTAACGGTGTGGCTAATTGTTCTAATCAAAGACATCAGAGGTTTAGTTGTGATTTCCAGGTGTGGTCACAGAGTCTCCTCATGTTGTTCTGAGCTGCAGTGATGAAGAAGAGAGTAAAAGCATCGACACTGTCAGAAAACCTGTCGGATCAAAGAATATTTGTTCAATTCAAATGAAGCTCAAATAATTATTATATAGATTATTTATTTAGTGTGATAAACTCTCGGTGCATTTTTTTAGAAGCTTTGTTTTAAAACCAGAGTGGACACATGAAAAACCCAAACAGGAAAACTATTGTACTGATTTTTTATATGATATATCTACTGATCGTTATTATTGATCACTTTAGTGTAAACTCTTTTGTCCCTGACAGCATCCTGTGGGAATGAGGACTCTGCTTTTCCAGTGATTTGATTGGTCAGTAGTTTGGCTGTTGACAGGTTTTGATCTGGTCCTCTAAGGTAACCTGCGCCGGAGAAGGTTAGGAGTGCAGCGTGAGTTACCATGGTGATTTAGACGGTTACAAGTGAACCACCGTCTTAAGACTGAATTCCCAGAGTTAAACCGGAAGTTACCTCGATAACCTGAAATCCTGCTCGTAGTACAGGCCTCAGGTCTGGGAATGAAGAGCTTAACAGCTCCGGTGCAGCATCAGAAGAGAGAGGCTTCAGGCATGGGGACTGTTGGTCTTGCTGCTTCTCAGCCTGGGAGTTTGTTTTGCTGTTGTGTTCAGATTTTGGATCTTTTGTAGTCTTGATTGAGAGTCTTAGTTGTTTATTATATTCATGTTAATAAACTCCATGGACTTGGTTGTTTCAGAGGCGTCTTCTGTGCTTGATTTGGGTCATTGGTGAAGTGTTGTTCACCTCGTAGAGCCACTAAAGAGCGGGAAGTAACAGGTACAGTGTGTCCTCAACCTTTAATGCTGATAGATGGTGCATGAGGGGTTCAAATCAGTTACTAGTGTGTGTGTGTGTGTGTGTGTGTGTGTGTGTGTGTGTGTGTGTGTGGGTGTGTTGTCGTGTGTGTGTGTGTGTAGTGTCGTGTGTGTGTCGCTCCGTGTGTGGGTGTGTGTGTCCCTCAGTGTAACTGTATCGTCTCTGCGCTCGACTTCAGCTCAGCAGTCAGTTCCGTTTCTGTTCAGATCCTGCTGGGAGGTTTTGTACCCACCACGCTTTTCACCTGTGCTGTCCACTGCTGGCTGTTGATAGTGTTTACACCCTGACAGTAGTATAACTCCTGCATCCCTTCAGCTGACTCACACCAACTGATGGTCAATGAGTGAAGTCAGTCCCTGAACACTGCCTGTTAAAATTATCCTAGAAGATCTCCCTGTCATTCGTTGATTAGTGTAGCGAATTGATGCAGTTTAGGCAGTTTCTCATCTTTCTGTTGATACCAGCCTTCAAACAATATGCACTGTACAATGCTCCAAACCGTCATGACTGGCCCCCACTACAGCTGATGGTGACGGGGGCGTCCCAGAGCAGAGCTTCACTGCTCCCAGACTGAGTCACTGGTGACTGTCCTCTGGAGCTTGCTGAGGACACAGAGACAGAAAATAAAGCAAGCGTCAAATGGTTTGTCGGACTTCATAACTGTTCAGAGGGACGGGATGTTGAGAGAGGAGAGGAGTTTGATTTCTGGACTTTCCATGTGAAGCAGCAGCAGAGAGAAGTCCAGATGAGGGGCGGACAAAAGTGCATGTTTTCTGATGAGGGAGATTATCTGCTGTCTTCTGTTGTCATTGAAAAGAAGGAAGGAGCCACAAGCTGTCAGGTCAGTTCAGTCTGGTTCAACTCTCAGACTATAAATCTCTCCCAGGCAGCTTGGAGCAGGTGCTGCTGATAGCAAGTGGCTTCTCTATGATGCTCTGACGACACCATCCAATCAGGGACATATGGTACTCACCGCTGTCCAGCTCGATTTCTCAATGGATCAATCTACTTGATCCAGAGTATTGATTATGAAATCTGTCAAACTGATCATCTTTATGTAAATTTAAAATTATGACTGCATAATAATTTCTATGTAAACTCTCCGAGTCATCTGATTCCTCATTTGCTCGCTAGAAGGAATCGAACTTTAGTTTTGAGAAACATTAAAAATTCCTATATATTTAAGAAAGGTTACTTATTTTGGAAATTATATTTTCGATCTTTAAGATTTTCCAACGCTCTTTTGAAACAGGAAACGTGATGGCTTGTATATATATATATGAGTTTGTTGTTGTCAAGTCAGAGAGCCGTGTCTCTCTACGTGAAGAGGTTTTTGTACGACCTGATGGTCTTAGCTGCGTGCACTTTGCTAATCACTGTGGTACACGTTCGGTGAGGAACAGACTGTGAGTTTGGAAAGTCAGTTTATTTTCAATGTATTTTATTATGTCACATAAGAATATTTTGTTTCTCACTTTACATTTTTAATTAGAAACTAAAATATGTGATTTTACATTTTATATGCCCTAGAAATTTTCTGTCGACATCAAAACATCTCCAGTTTGTATTTAAAGCGTAAATGATGAATGAAAAACATGATCAAGTGGTTTGGGACCATGATAGAAATATGTCATCAGATGTTCAGGCGACGACAGAAAACTTGAGGACTTGTAGTGTGTAGTTTAGTCAGACACGAGTCAGAGAGCCGTGTCTTCTCTACAGTGAGGGGGTTTTTTGTACGACCACTTAGGTCACTTTGTAATGCACGTGTGGTGGACTTTTGGATGGATAGGAGAACCAGACTGGACTGTTGGAAGTAAGTTTCTCATCAAACTAATTAAAACTATTGTCTTCGGTCATGCTTCAGCTTGTAATTTCTGTGCGTGTAGAACATTGTGTTACGGAGCAAAGTGTAGCATGTTCCACGGTGTTGGTTCTGATCACAATCACACGGTTAGTTGAATATCTGTATGTTGTATTTTTGATTTCTCACGTGTTTAAGATAAGGCGTATGAAAGCTTGGAGACTCAAGCGAGTTGCGAGCGTCATCGTGTTTCTATTACATGTAGTCAGTTCATGTTGTGAAACGGTGCAACATGTTGAAGTGTCTGAGCAGGTAGAGAGTTGAAGAACACAATGGAACTGGCGCAGTAAGAACTGTGTTTTTCAATTTAGTTTCTTTTACATGGGATGAAAAGCTGTTTGGGAAGTTGGAGTTCGAAAATGGATGCATGTGAAGGTAGTCGGAGGACCATGACAGGTTGTTCATGCTCTGGGAGGCTGCTTGGTGCTGTATGATCTGAGTTTTTTATTGATTACTAAGGATTGTGTGGATCGTAGTCGTAGTTTAAATGCGTTGCGTGGCTCGAGGATTTATTCTGGATGTGCTGCGAATCGAAGTGTATCTTAACGAGTATAGGGTACTGAATTAAGCTGGTCCTGTGGCGTCGGTTCATGGCTTTTGCGACACTAAATGCGATGGATTGAATAGTTCATTAGTATCAATGAGGAATGGCAGGACTTTTGTAGGGATTAATCGATTTGAAAAATGGGGTGTCAAAATATTTGTGGCGGAACAGTTAGTAGGTTAGTTTTTGAATTGTTTCGCATTAAAAGTAGTGTGATATAAAGAGTGTCGGGGTAAGGGATAGCAGGCTGTTGAATGTCAAAGAATCAGTCTTCTTTAGATTTCCAGTGAGTAGGTTTGATTGTATTATCAAGTGCTCATTAGTGAGGAGAAGACCGTCTGTTCTGTCTGTAGTGGTGTCAGCGAGAGGGCATCTTATCGTTAAAGGGAAGTGAAGAGCGAATGTGAGTAGGTCGCACTGGGGTGGAGCAGAAAAACCAGATCTTGAGAAGGACTGTGCTATATAAGGCCGGAAAGTCAACTGTCACAAGAAGAGCAGTAAAGGTGTCAAGGGTGACTGGCTGGTTTTGATCTGACATTATACTGATTGTTGGTCTTTCGCTAGGTGAGCGCCCGTTGGTTGTGTGGTGGAGCGGAAGCCCAACCATTGACTAGGGTGAGGCGTGCTCCCACTCACAGTGAGGAAGGCTGCCAGGCAGTGAGAAAGGTCAGAGCAGTCCTGTGAGCCTGGGCCACAAGGGTGAGCTTCCCCTTTAACTGGAGTCACCTGTGCCTGGAAAAGGATGAGGTGAGCAAGCATGCAGCAGGACAAGCAAGCCTCGCGAGGAAAGCGATTGAAGCTCTCCGGGGAGTTGCTGGAGAAGGTGAACGGCCGTCAAACAGCTGGAGGCAGCACCCTGAGGTCTCCTGGCGGAGAGTCGGAGCAGACTGGTGCTCGTGGGTTGACCTGTGAGGCCACCCGCAGGGGCTACGCCAGAACGTCCGCTCAATGTACAGGACGGAAACTACCTGAAGGTAGAGAGCCAGCTGGAGTTCCCATATGTCCTGACGATGGACTGACAGCGTGGGTTTACTCTGCTACTGGTTTTTAGCATCAGGTCTGTTCCTGAGGGCTCTCTCTCTCTGCTCTCGTGTTAACACTGTCCGTCTCTCTCTTTGATTATAGCATGTCTCAGCTAACAATATTTAGACTCGGTTAGCTCTCTCCTCAGTGTGTTCAAGATATGTGTGTCTGGTGTGGGTCCTGACGGAGAGAGTAAGAGGAAGTCTGATCATCTCTAAAGATCATGTTGGTTTTCATCTGTGATAGATGTATATTTAAAGTGATTTCATATGAGAAAACTAGCTTTTTCCACCATGATGAATTATAGGGGAAATAAGTATAAGACTGTAGCTTTAATATAAGTGTCACCGTTTTAATAAGCTATAGCTAATTGCCATGAAATGTGATAAGGGTCGGTCGTGTAGACATGCAGTGTTGTAATTATTCATTGGGATGTATAATTGAAACTTAGTACGAGAGGCAGTTTTCGATGGCTGATGAAAAATGGTAACGTAACAAAGAAATGGTCCCAATGATTATATGAACAGCAATCAATTAGGAATAACCATCCTCACTCAAGACTTGTAAGGAGGAATGGTCTCGGTTGCTACGTAAACGGTCGCTGCAGGAGTTGATTCGTTTCAATAAAACGACAGTTTGCTAACTAACCCCACATCGGTGATGAAAGTCATTTCAATGAAGGACATTCATACAATCAGCCCAGTTCGATAAAGAGTCACTCGTTTGACTTGCAATGATGAAAACTGTTCAGTTTGTTGGGAAGTTAGAAAGGCACAGCAAAAATAGTGTACTACCAAATTGGTGACTTGTAAGTGAACATAAACAGTGAGTTAATTTGTAAAATGAAGGGGGCAGACATTAATACTTTGATTGTATCCTCAAAAAAATAGGTATGAATTGTACTAATTATTAATTAATTTATATATAATGACGTTAAAAGTCATAGTGAAATATGGTTTCTCTGTAGAAAAGAAATATTCAGGTGCTTTTCTGTTTTCCAGCCAATTACCCGTGCGTTGATTTGAACATGTTAGTTACAAACCATCAGGCTGAGTTACTTGATCGCATGATGTACATGGTGTATAGCATGAGATGATTTCGCAAACAGGGAGGTGATTTAAATGAAAAGGATTGAACCAGTTAAATGAGAGGAAGGAGCGGGAGAACCCTCGTCTGCTGGATCATAATTAAAGAATTTATGTCATTTAATTAGTTATGTCAGTTAAAGAGTATTGTACAGAAAAGTGGTGGATCACGCTATTAAACTTATCAACTCTTGTTAGTAGACAGGTAGGCTGTCCTTGTTGATGTGGACATGTCCAGGATGACAGCTGATTGTTCGCCGTCTTTCTACATCGTTGAGCAGCGTTCTGGACCGTTTGGCTGTGGCTGGTAGTTATCAAATGGATAGCGGGAGGGTTGAACATTGTTAGGGGATGGGCAGTGGAGAGACTGTCAAGGCGTTCTCTTTCTAGAATTTTCTCCTCTCGCCCGCCTCGAACGAAATACTAGGAAAAAGCATACGAAACGGACTGTTTCGAACATGAAGTGCAGGCAGGGAGTGGTTTGTAACCTGCACAGTCGTTATGAGGCTGTTTCCACTTCGATCTGTAAATGGAAATGTGGTCTCAGAAGCTTTTAAATTGAACTCTGAGACTCTTCAAAGCATTCCGTTTGGGCCGCGAACAATCAATGTTAAATTGTCTCGTTTAAGTAATCAGGTCAGCAGGATGTTAGTGGAGTGTGGTTTGAGCAGCTTTAACATCTGAGATCGAGTTTTTAACAGTGTCGTGTTTCGCTCTCAACAACTGATCAAAGGAAGATGGTTTCGCTGTGATGAGTGTGTGGTGGTGTTGTGTGTTACGTGTGTTGCCTTGTGTGTGTGTTGGTAGTGTGGGGTGCGTGTATGGTGTGTTTGGATGTGTGTGGTGGTAAAAAAGTAACAATATCGGGCGTCATGCATGTTTTTTATTAGTAAACTGAAAATAAAATACAGATTTTCTATCAGAATGAAACTTTTCATCAGCATGAAGTAACATGTTGCAGCAAACTCGACGTGTTTTACTTTTCAGTGCAGCTGTTGATCAGGATCAGTTCCTTCTGTCAAAGCTGAGATGGGAGGGGATATTCTTAGTGTAGCACGTGCTATTTTATTCAACTCTGAGGTGTGACGACCCGGGAGCGAGTACGCTAGATCCATCTGTCGGATCCACGAGATCTCGCGTATGGCTGGTGCATGCTGGCTGGATCTAGAGCTTAAGGGTGAGAGAAACTCCCTGATTAGGAATAATATACTTGCCAAAGCACTGATAGAGCTCGGGATTCTGATAGGTGCAGGAAGGTCGAAGGATTAGTGGTGGTGTCGAGCGGTGCGCCCTGAGATTTTCAGCTTCCACTTAAAAGGTAACGGATCATGGATACTCAGATGTGGACGGGTGGTTGGTGTATCGGCTGGGTTGATAAGTCAGGAGTTGAGGAGGATTTCATCAAGGTTTTCGATAAGGTTACGCATGAGTGGACGGTAGCTTAAGTACTAGAGGTGGCTTTAGACATGCTGATAGAGAGCAGTGTCGCTTGTGTATCCGTGGAAACAAGCAGGACGTTTGTACGGAGAATCCAGGAAGAGTATGGCTTGAGTCTAAAAGGATGTCTTCTGTCCGTGATGAATCGCATGGGAAAGACATGAATGAAGGAAGGAGAAGGGGACTTAGTTGGAGGAGGGACAATCCAGCTATGTGGGAGAAAAGATGATGCTAACAGTGTCCAAGTCAGAGAAAGAGGAGTGGAATTGTGTGCTCATTAAGCAGGGAGAACAGTACATGCGAACGAAGGTCAATGCTGCTTGTTATTCGAGGTGTTTCTCCATTCACATGCCAGACAATCCAAGTGTGGTTGGATAGAAGCCTGGTTGCATGGCCTGAAGGGCTCATAAGTTTTCACAGAGGAAGAGGATCTCACGTCCTGAAATCACGAGACGAAGCCCCAAGGGGGTGAGCACCTGCAGGTTAGAGTCAGAGATCATCCAATGCAAAGTTGTGCTTGCGCGGGCGGTCAGCTGTGATGGGGCGTCTGAAAGGCCTGGACAGCCACTGATATTGGCAACAGCACATGGGCCTATATCGCTACTTATATACGGCTGGGAGCGAGAGAGGGCAGAGAACATGCGTATATGCGTAAACACGGAGACAGAGCATCAGTGCAAGTCCTGTAGCTGTGCCATCAACAATATTAGTGGCTGTGGTTCTTACGTCACTGCTGGAAACATCTGGCTGAACTGTCTTTAATAGCATTCATGAGGATGATAGTTATTAAGATAATTGAGAAATGTTTCTGAATAGATAACGGTTTAAAAATATGACGAAAGTTGGGTTTCTCTGAAAATGTGCTTGAGTTTGATGTTTTCATATAGCTGCTGTGGCCGAGGGAGCTATGCGGCAGGGCTGATTTTTGTTGAAAGTCATTTAACGAGAGAGTTTGAGTTAACGATTACGAATGAAGTACGTGCCTTCCACTTTAGAAAATAGACCGGTGGAATTATTCCTTAGTTCGTCTTTATCTAAAGAATCGTCGATACAATACTACAGCTTGGATGCTATATCTAAAAGCGTAAATCTGGACATCAGTATAGAATATAGGATGCAATTGAGGCATGCTGCGACACACTGAACGCTTTGCATGTTTAATTATTACAAATATTGTCCCCCAGCTAGGGTCCGTGAAAAAAATAGATCGAAAATGTTGGGTTCGGAAAGTAAATGGTAAACTCGTATAAGTAAATTATGTACATCAAGCGTTAACCATGAGTCTGTGTATCAACTTCTACACCAATCGGCTTTTATAAGGTGGAGGAGAGTGGAAAAGGACGAGTGGAGACTAATTGGAAATTGGAGGACGAGAGAAACAGAATAATCGAGAAATATGCAATGAAGAAAGCACGAGTGAAATCAGTGGTAGAGGGTTTCTGAAGATAAGACATCAAGGCAGGTTTGTCTAGAAGCTCTAAGGCAATCATAGTGTCAAAAAAAAGGAAAAAATGAAGTCCCAGTGATCGGCTGAGCTTTGACAGCTAACATCAAAAACATTTAGGATCGTTTAAAAGAAAATCGTAATAATGTTAATTCGCCCTGGTTTGGTGTGGACGTCATGCGGATAATAATCCTTCAATGTATCATGGCGAAAAAAGGACAACATTGCTTATCCCTTGTGCCCGTCGCGCACGGATGGGGTGTCGCGCGAAGGAATCACTATGGAACCCTGCCGGTCGCCAGTCGATTACTGAGCGTCGTCAGTTTTTGAAAGTAGTGACCAAGGAAATGGCCATCGTACGTCAAAGTTAGGGTGCCAATTTAATGCCGACGTCTGCATGTGAATTTGGTCAAAAACACTATGTTATGACCAGAGGTAACACGGGACGAACTAGGGTACCTGTCAAATTCTCCCTGTATTCATAGTTCTCAGCCAATCTGCAGAAGTAACTCCGCTAAACATAGAGGGCAAAATCGTTTGGGGTCAAATGGTCTGTGAGAATGACCAACTTAATCCTCTGCTCCGACCATAGGTGCCAAATCAATCTCCGCTGCCGGTTCGTGCCTACTGTTGGCACTAAGACAACATAGAGAGCAAAAAACAGGCCTTTCATCGTAACTCAGTACACCGAAGTAGCAAGCCTCTTGATATTGGTAAGGCCTAGTCGTAGCTTCAGGTCTATCTAAGTCTGATCTATCTATCTATCTATCTATCCTGATCTATGCTATCTATCTATCTAGTCTTCTATCTTTCGTAATCTATTCTGAACTGAAACATTTTCCTGTTTTTAATGTAAAAAAATATCAGGTCCATTTTGTGTGGAGTGTCAAACGTGTAATATTTCACAGACTACGTGAGTTCTGATGGGTTCATGTATTGATAGAAGTATTTGACAAATTGGAAGACTGCTTCCAAATTTGACAAATAGTTATAGATGATTCTTTTGAGGCCTATGAACATGATTCATTTACAGATCTTGCGATCATTTCAGAAAATCATATCTGTCATGGATCCAAACCCACAAAGGAGTTAAGAGAAAATATCTGTATCTGTAATTATTGTAAATTGGGTGGAAGTGGTTTAGATCAATTTGTGTCCTTTTTTTTCCCTTAATCAGAGGATTTTCCCTTGAAAACACGAGTTTTCGCCTGTTCTGAAAATGGTAAATTCAAACTCAATATGAAAACTTTGCTGTTAGGTATACATAAGAGGAGGCGAGTGTTTCCATTGAAACTGTTAGATGAAAGAACAGAATCTATAGAGCGAAAGAGAGGAGATAATTGATTCGTGATGTGCAGTATATCATCTGCCTGCTTTTTATCAATAGTCTGACTCTGAGAAGGAACCAAGGGGAAGGGTTTACTGGTTATTGCAGCGATCAAGAAGAGAGAGGGGCTTCAGGCATGGGGACTGTTTGGTCTTGCTGCTTCTCAGCCTGGGAGTTTGGTTTTGCTGTTGTGTTCAGAAATTTTGTGATCTTTTTAGTAGTCTTTGATTGAGAAGTCTTAGTTGGTTTATTATATTCATGTTAATAAACTCCATGGACTTTGGTTGTTTCAGAGGCGTCTTTCTGTGCTTGATTTGGGTCATTGGTGAGTGTTGTTCAGAGCCTCGTAAGAGCCAACTAAAGAGCGGGAAGTAACAGGTAGTGTGTCCAAACCTTTAATGCTGATAGATGGGTGCATTAGGGGTTCAAATCAGACGGATGTGTGTGTGTGTGGTGTGTGTGTGTGGTGTGTGTTGTGGTGGTGTTGTGTGTGTGTGTGTGTGTGTGTGTGTGTGGTGTGTGTGTGTGGTGTGTGTGTGTGTGGTCCTCAGTGAACTGTATCAGTCTCTGCAGTACTTCCAGCTGCAGCAGTTCAGTTCAGTTTCTGTTTCAGTTCTGACTGAGGGAGGTTTTTGTACGGAGACGCTGTTTTTCACTGTGTGAGACACACTTGACTGTTGATAGAAGTGGAGATCTGACATAGTAAACTCCTGAATCTTGACAGGACCCTGAACATCCAACCTGAGTGGTCAGCAGTGAAGTCAACCTTCCATTCCCCTGCTCCACTTCCACTGAATCTGGAGGAGATTCCTGAAAATCTGGCTGATGTGACGTAGATCAGAAGTTTAGGAGCTTCTCCAGGTTTCTGATGGTACCAGGACAGGTAGTATTGTGAACCAGAGTATTGAGTTACTGTTGGACTGGCCTTACAGTCAACAGAGACAGTTTGACCAAGCTGCACTGATTTGGCTGCTGACTGAGTCACAACAACATTTTGTCCAACAGACCCTGAGGAGAGAGAAGAAACACTGGACATGAGATGGTGAGGTGAAACTCAGCTACACTCCAAATGATTTTCACATGACAGAAAAATGATGTTCCTCACCCTGAGTGAAGCAGAGGAGAGTCCAGATGAGGACGGAGACCAAAGTCATGTTTCTGATGAGGAGGATTTCTGTGTCTTCTGTTGTCATGAAGGACAGCTGTCAGTCATCCAGTCTTCAACTCTCAGGACTATAAACTCTCCCAGAGCACTGGAGCATGGTGCTGCTGATGCAAAGTGGCTCTCTATGGAAATGCTCTGACTGACTCCACTGCTCTCTTTCTCTGCTCTCTGTCACACATGTTCTGTCTTTTTCTATGATATATTTAGTATTTTTCTGCAGTGTTATGTCATTTCACTATTTCCAGAAAATAACGATCTGTTCATACAGTAAATATTGATGCCAAGAAGCATTTAGTCAGGTATCATCAGCATACAGACATATTCAGTAACTCTACTCTCACTCTGCAGCTCTCTATCTGTGTGTGCCTCTGTTTAACATGGCTATCATAGACTTCAATAGTGCTGTTTGCTTCCAGTGATGCTGACGTGTTCAGTATTTTAGGACAATAAAGCAGCTTTGATCACGTGAAGTTATTTTCAGTGTATTTCATCAT
>NW_019188384.1:0-115 GCF_002260705.1 Seriola dumerili
TGTGTGCGACAGAGTGTGCGCTGTGTGGAGGAGGGAAAGCAAATGAAATGAATAAAGGCAGAGGGAGCTGCATGTTTTGACCCGTCAATCATCTGTCAGCTGCAGGAAACAAGCC
>NW_019188385.1:0-103 GCF_002260705.1 Seriola dumerili
TTTTTAAAATTTAGTATTGCTACTTATACTTAATTAAAGAGGGGGGGGGGGACAACAGCTCAGGGGGGGGGTTGAATCATTTATCTATCTTTTATACCTGTAA
>NW_019188386.1:0-116 GCF_002260705.1 Seriola dumerili
ATAGTATATTAAGGCATAAAAGGTCATAAAACCATCATAATATGGTCAGGCATCAAAAAAGTTGTATAGTAAGGCAGAAAAATGCCAAATAAAGTCAAAGTATAGTATGGCATAAA
>NW_019188387.1:0-149 GCF_002260705.1 Seriola dumerili
ACGGTGGATAGCTCAGCCTGGGGCGGTGTAAGCTCCACACAGAGGCCGTGGAGGGGGGTTGAGACACCGAAACTCTGCCCGAGTCTGTCCGAGTGATTCAGTTCAATTTTAATTAACAACTAATTAAGACAGAGCTCGCGCCTCACCTG
>NW_019188388.1:0-104 GCF_002260705.1 Seriola dumerili
TTATGCCTTACTATACTATGACATTTTTATGATATTTTACGTCTTACTGTACTACAATGTTTTTCTGCCATACTATACTATGATTTTTTTTTGCCTTACTATAC
>NW_019188389.1:0-140 GCF_002260705.1 Seriola dumerili
ACGTTTTGTTTACATTTAATAGCCCTGCGTGAATGTGTGTGCGAGTGTGGGCTGTGGACATTTGAGTTTACTTGTTTATTTTGATTTCACATTTTCTCATTGGGTTCATCATTTGTGTGTCAAACCTTCCAGACCAAATG
>NW_019188390.1:0-147 GCF_002260705.1 Seriola dumerili
AAGTCATGTTCAGGATCACGTTGACGTTCAAATGGCAGGCCAGTTTAGTGCAGTATAGACTGCACTCATTTAAAATCAGACTTCCACACGTATGAACATATTGGTGTATGATGTGATTCCTGTCTGTCACATGAGCAAGATCATCAC
>NW_019188391.1:0-109 GCF_002260705.1 Seriola dumerili
CAGTTTAACTTTAGCTTTATTAGACATCAGGGTGTAATTGTTGCATTAAGTTATAACATCCCACAACACCTCAATATCATCAGAGTTTGTACTGAATGAAACAAAACTT
>NW_019188392.1:0-1231 GCF_002260705.1 Seriola dumerili
TTATTGTAAGAAGAGTGAAAACAAAAGTCACATGAAAAAGACATGATAAACTGTCTGGGAATGAAACAGCTGAACAGCTAAGGGCGTTTCCAGGAGCTGACAAGGTCTGGGGCCAAGCCCAGACCATCTGGGGCTGAGGCCAAGATGTTTGTTCACCTGCAGAATGAGCCTTGAGTCCTCCTGTGTGGCCTTGAAAACCCTCCATCTCTTAAGCTTAACTTGGCTGAGGAATCACTACTTGTATGCTGCTGTTTGTTTGTCATATCAGTCTGTAAATGTCAAAAGCTCTTCTGCAAAATAATTAGATGGAAGTTTTACCATTTCAAAATCATCTATACAGGTCTGTGGTGAACTTAAGAATGGTTATTTGATTTATTATCTTATTATCTAATTGTAAGTACTGCATTTATTAGCCCACTAGACAAAACTTACAGACTTTTTACTTCATCTGAAGTATTGTCAATTTTTTACTTAACTATCTTTACAGTGACATATAAAGTTCAACACTGTGTTTCAACTTAAATATGTACCTCTGGGCCGCCCCACTGAACTGCCCAGCCTGTCTGTACGGCCTCCAGGCCGTCCTCCCGAGTTGCCCTGTTCTGCCACTGAGCCATCAGTTGATGCTGTCCTGCTCTGCCCTCGTGACCCCCAGCTCCTTCCCTTGCCCGGTTACTTTCCTTCCTGTCCACCGGCCCCTTCTTGCTTTTAGATGTTTTATTAGTGTTTGAATCCCATGACCAAACCAGTCACACATTCTGTCATTTTGTTACTCATGGATGGAATACTAGTGAAAATATCCTGGGGGACCCCACTTTGTGAACCCCTGATATGGACAGTCAGTAGTTTAAGAGAACAGTAAACTGTAATTTTGGAAACTTAATTTCAATTAGCATAATCACAGACAAGTATAATGTTGCACATCTGTAAATGTACGAAACATCTGTAAAATGTAATGGATTGCTTTCTGGGCCTGTCAGCACAAAGTCCATGTTATGGATATTGATTTATGATTCCATCGGCCTTTTTCTCAGCAGGAAGGACACAGGTGTTGACAACTGACAACATTAATGATGCTCTAATGTTCAGAGATGATGTTCTGCAACAGAAATGTCAGAGTGCACCATCAGCAGATATCACAGTTAACTTTAGTTAGTTCTGAAATCCAGGGGCACACACACACCCACACTGCTCAGCTCACCTGTGTGTGAAGGGAAGATGTTATGTTAGA
>NW_019188393.1:0-117 GCF_002260705.1 Seriola dumerili
AATAACTTTTCCCTTGTCGCACTCACTCACATCCGTTAGTGAGCGGTAATGACATCACTTCCCTTCTTTCCCATTCCCAAAGAAAATCCCAGTCATGTCGGAAGAGGACAGAAAATA
>NW_019188394.1:0-145 GCF_002260705.1 Seriola dumerili
ACTGTTTAAAAGACATGAAATTCCTACTAAGTGGGTTTCATTAAAGGTTTAATAAACATTTGATAGAAAATATTAAGATATATTGATCATAAGCAAACAGTAGTGATACAGCATTGGCTGCAGAGAAACCTCAGTCATAGGTGGA
>NW_019188395.1:0-445 GCF_002260705.1 Seriola dumerili
AGCGCGGCGGACCCTCTTCTTGGAGGCCTTTGGAGCTGAAGTGGAGGCCGATCCGCTGGTTGATGGCCTGGATGGGGATGCCGCTGTCGCCTCCTCGAAAAGCCTCCTCATCTCCCGAGACTGCTCTACATCCAAGTTTAGTGCATAATACTTGTCTGCTGTAGCAGTATTATGGCACATAAACTTTGCCATTTTGGCTCGCACGTCAGCCGAGTGTATGTTCTTGGCCTGGAGATAGTAGAAGAGAAGGACAAAGAGATTGGTAGTGTTAGAAAAATCTGAAAGAGGTTTGATTGCAACTCTGCTTTAGGACAAGCGGCTGAAGAGAACTGACATTGGTTGAAACCGCTGTCCTTAGGTCTATGAAGGTGGGCTTCCCGGGGAGCTTCATCTCCGCCCAGGCCACCTGCATGTGCCGAACCATGTTCTTTACAGGTCCTTTCCC
>NW_019188396.1:0-146 GCF_002260705.1 Seriola dumerili
ATTGAACTTTACATTCAAACACATACAGTGTGATAAGTTCATAAAGCGAACTGTTTAAGAACAAATGTTTCCCCATGTCGTGTTGAAGATGGTTTCGTTTCCATATTGTTTAAGGCTCAGAGAGGTTTTTTAAATCCTAAATACAA
>NW_019188397.1:0-100 GCF_002260705.1 Seriola dumerili
AGACGAGGAGACGAGGAGATGAGACGAGGAAACGAGAGACAAGGAGACGAGACGAGGAGATGAGACGAGAGACGAGGAGACAAGACGAGGAGACAAGAGA
>NW_019188398.1:0-164 GCF_002260705.1 Seriola dumerili
GAGGAGGAGAGGTGCAGGGGGAAGATCCACAGTAACAACTAAACAAGCGTTTGTTTCTACTGTCAGCTGCACATACTCCATAATGAAACATCATGCAGTCATTATTTTAGACTACATGTCATTTTTGTTTTTTCTTTGAAGGCCTGTGTGAGATTTATAAACAA
>NW_019188399.1:0-207 GCF_002260705.1 Seriola dumerili
CGTCATCAAAGATCTCACCAAGAAGCTTGGCGGGAAGAGCTCAATGAAGTTTGTAATCCTGACAGAACAGCCATGTGTGGAAGCGGTCATCGTCAAGTCTTTACAAGCCAACATCTCAAAGCACTCGACTGTGTCTGCAAACAAGAACAAGACATCTGCATGGAGAGAACACTTCTGGCCCGTCATGAGTGTCATCGCTATTTGTGG
>NW_019188400.1:0-134 GCF_002260705.1 Seriola dumerili
AGACTCTGAAAACTGTGTTTTTAAACTGTGGTGAGAGTTTGTGTGAAACTGCTTTTATTTTTGGTGCTGGCTACAAAAAAGAAAATGCAAAAAAATGGCAACTGTTGAACTTTGTAGTGGGACAGGCCAAACTG
>NW_019188401.1:0-288 GCF_002260705.1 Seriola dumerili
GTAACTTCTGGGTGTGGTCAAGGGGATGACAGGTGATTTTTTGCAGGCAGGTATCTGAACAACTTTCTGATCACGGCGCATCGCAGTCATTTCCCCTCCCCCTCTGTAGCTGCTGTCGTCCTGATGACACAGGTAAATGTTCGGAGCTGCGTGAACAGCAAATATCTGAAGGAGCTGTCGTGTAATATGATTCAACAGCCGCTCCGATCAGTGATCCCAAAGCTTTTGTAATTATTCCCCTTAGAACATTTTCCATATTCGGTTCACTCAACTGTCATGAAGTACAAT
>NW_019188402.1:0-174 GCF_002260705.1 Seriola dumerili
TCTCTCTAAACAAAGTAGAAAAGTGTGAGGACTAGAGGCGACGCTCGGCTCTTAAAGCGTGGGACCGGCTGTGAAACGGTGACGCTGCTTCAGATCCCCGGTCCTCATTGGTGACGGGCTCCTCCTGGAGCTCAGCACCGCCCACAGGAGCGAGCCGCCGCTGATCCTCGGCTG
>NW_019188403.1:0-300 GCF_002260705.1 Seriola dumerili
TCTGTATGAACTGAACTTTGAACTAGTTCTTTTTAAGTGGGAACTGGCACAACACTGAATGATTTCTGTTACACTTCATTTAATGCAGCAGAGGAAACAATAGAGATGTGACTCCTGTGGACATGCTCAGAGAACATAGTCTGTACAAACCATGGATGTGTAGTAATAATTTTAAGCAACACAACTTCACTCAGTAAATCTGCTCCTAATGAACTAAATCAGATGCACAGACACCCCCCTCTTAAACACCTAATCATTATCTGTCAGTTGTCAGTCAAATGAGTTTGTTTACATCAGATC
>NW_019188404.1:0-118 GCF_002260705.1 Seriola dumerili
AAAGGGGCTTAACATTAACACTAGTTAGATGCGTGGATCAGCATTAACCTCGGCGGATCGGCGGGTTGAGCCCAAAAAAATTTTGATTAATAACGGATGAATGTTAAAATGAGGAACA
>NW_019188405.1:0-135 GCF_002260705.1 Seriola dumerili
TTACTCACCAAGTATTTCACTTACTGACTGTGGACTGCTTACAGAGTCAGGTTTCAGTTCACTGCTGCCATGATGGTTTTTCTTGTGTCCGTATATAAGGTCATGGCACTGTGCTCCCAGTCACTGTATGTTGGC
>NW_019188406.1:0-150 GCF_002260705.1 Seriola dumerili
TTAATAGATGCTGACAAAGTAAATCATTTTTATTTTATTGCACTGACGTTCAAAGACTACCTTCCAAGACTGACAAATGACTGTTAGGTTTATCAAAAGTAGATGAACTTGAGATGGCTACAGACCTGTACTTCTGATGTGAGGCTGAAG
>NW_019188407.1:0-609 GCF_002260705.1 Seriola dumerili
CTGGAACTAAACTGTATGTAACAGGTAAGAACAAACATTCATTTTCCTTTACTTGTTTTATTGAAGAAGTGTAAATGTGTTTGAAGTCACTTTCTGCTACTTCAGACTTTACATGTTAGTTTGTTCAGAGTTAGTACAAAGTTCCTGATGCAGCCGTTGTTCAATGAAAAAGTTCCATCATTAGTCCGAGTCCAACGAGTCTGATATTAGAAGAGCATTGTGGATTGTCATCAGCTGCTGCTTCATCAATCATCACACTGCTTTTCTTTTCTCTCTTCTCTCTCCTCAAATCAATTGACTTCTACATGAAGGATTGTGGAGGATTTTCCTGCTCACTTGACTTTTGCTACAAAATGTCCAGTTCATCAAAGTGAATTTCAGTGATGAGCAGGATTCTTCACATTCACTCTGACTCTTCAATCTTATATGGTTTTATGCCTTATTTTCTTTTATGGGAAATGAGATTTCAAAAGTTTATGTTGGTAAATACAGTAAATGAATACAGTTGTTGTCTGATGATAAATGTCTTTTATATGAAATATTCCCTTAAACAACAACAAACAACTTGAGGAAAAATATATAAAATATTATATCTAATAATTAAACAAA
>NW_019188408.1:0-101 GCF_002260705.1 Seriola dumerili
TTCAGAAAGGTATTTTTTTAAGCTTCTGCATCTTTTGTACTTGAGAATATTTTTCACATCTTGCAGATTTTGAGAAATGACATTTAACTGAATCTCCCCTG
>NW_019188409.1:0-118 GCF_002260705.1 Seriola dumerili
GACTTTTTATGCCTTACTACACTGTGACTTTTTATGCCATTTCATACTATGATCTTTTCATGATCTTTTAAGCCTTATAATACTGTGATGTTTTTATGACTTTTTATGCCTCACTATA
>NW_019188410.1:0-466 GCF_002260705.1 Seriola dumerili
CCCGCCTGATCCTCGGCTGCTTATTGGACCACAGTGCTCTGAAGCTGTGTGGAAAGTCCAGAGCGGGCCGCCCTCTGCTGCTCTGCTGGAGCCTCTTCTCTGGTTGGTCTGGCGGGAACCGTCCCGCGCTCTCCGCGGACATATAAGCGAGGCTGTTGCTGTTTGCGCCACACTTTCTCTGAGTCGACACTGTAGAGAAAAGATCCTGAAAATGAGCGGACGCGGCAAAACCGGTGGAAAAGCCAGAGCTAAGGCCAAGACCCGCTCCTCCCGGGCCGGGCTCCAGTTCCCGGTCGGCCGTGTTCACAGGCTGCTGCGCAAAGGAAACTACGCGCAGCGTGTGGGTGCCGGCGCCCCCGTCTACCTGGCGGCGGTGCTGGAGTACCTGACCGCTGAGATCCTGGAGCTGGCTGGAAACGCCGCCCGCGACAACAAGAAGACCCGTATCATCCCCCGCCACCTGCAG
>NW_019188411.1:0-208 GCF_002260705.1 Seriola dumerili
CTCTCCATCGGCTCACCATCAGCTTTCCATCAGGTCAGCCTCACCTCTCGACTAGCTCATCATTAGGTCAGTTTCAGCTCTCCATCAGGTCAGCTTCAGCTCACCATCAGCCCAGCATCCCGCCAGCTTCATCTCAGCATCAACTTTGCATCAGGTCAACTTTAGCTCTCCATCAGCTCACCCTCAGCTCATCATCAGCTTAGAATCA
>NW_019188412.1:0-130 GCF_002260705.1 Seriola dumerili
AGCCGTTTGTCAAACCACAAGCTGCAGAGATATTGATGAGTCTCTCTGGGTTCAGCTCTTAAATAAAGTCATCTGATTCTGCTGAGCCACGATTATAAACCTTGAAACTACATCCACGTTTGGAGGAATT
>NW_019188413.1:0-631 GCF_002260705.1 Seriola dumerili
CAATGAGGGTTCCAATTTTCTGTCCTGCGTTGGTGGTTACTTCAAGAAGCATAAGGATAACTGGTAACTCACATGTGCTTGAGCCCATCACTCCAGGAAGGCTTTTTCCAGTGCAGTGTGATTTTGCAGCCATGTTGGTGAAGGCTCTCCTGAATTTTTCTGCCATGTCTGGGGCAAGCTTAGATATCAATTCCTCCTGCTCCTCTGTGAATGTTTTCCTCCTGGTGCTGGGTTTTCCCACTTTCTCAGAGTCTTTCCCCTTGAATCCTCCTCTCAGGCAGAGAAAGAAATGGTGGTCTGAGGAGCTTCCTCTCTTGCAGTCTCTGTTCCTGCACAGGTAAGTGTCTGTACATTCATCATCCTCTGCATGACATCTGAGGCATCTTCTGCACGCTCCCAGCCTTTCGACAGCATTCAGCTTCTCACCAGGTCTTAGTTCCTTGAACTGCTTACAAAAGAAGATCTTCTCACGGTGCCTCTCATCTCCACAGACAACACATCCTGCTTTCCTTGTGGACTTTGTGGAGGCTGACTTCTTCTCCAGGTAAGTAACTTTCTTTTCAGGTTTTTCACTTACCCCCAGTTGGTCTAGTTTCTCTAGAATATCCTCTTGTGTCTTTAAGAATGTAAG
>NW_019188414.1:0-135 GCF_002260705.1 Seriola dumerili
AAATGAAATCAGACAATGATGTAAAAAATCTACACTTCTGTATTATCTACACTAAAATGAAAAAAATCTATTTAATATTCCCTAATAATAAACAATAAAATGAAGTCTGAACAACAGAGAACCCAAGCTGGAGCC
>NW_019188415.1:0-743 GCF_002260705.1 Seriola dumerili
TTTTACTGTTGGTGCTCCCACAGGTTCTGCAGGATTCTACTTATGGGTTAAAGTAAAGGCTAGGTAAAGACTTAAATCTGTTTCTTATTGTGTTTCATCAAACAATAAAGTTAACGTAAGGTGAAGGTTGAGAATAAAAAAACAAGGGCCACCATGTTGTCGGGAGGCGAAGAGAAGAAATCTAAAGAATAACCCCTGGGTGGTAACAATAGAGTTATGGTCAGGGGAAATATATCGACGGGGAACATACGCAAATTTCTTTAACATACTTTTAAGTTTTACATTCAATTTATTGTAATTCTATGTCTCCCTGTGTTGTTGCTTTCTGATGAAATCGAAAGTAAGAGCCACTGCAATACAACGTACCAAGTTCAACACGTCTGCCTTACGTCTAGAGTGAAATAAGATCAGACTGGCTGTGAACGCCTCACTCACCTGTTATGATCACAGTCCATCGGAAAGTCTGAAGCAGAATAACAATCACGATCCTCATCATCTTGTTTTAGCAGTTAAAATCTCACGGTAACCCTGTTTGAGAGAAGAGCAAGAGACGATTTGGAGGAGGAGCGAAATAGGAAGAGGAAGTGTTAAAAAAAAAAAAAAAAAAAAAGGAGGTGACCTCGTTTGACTGTTTACATGACGTAATTTGACTTCGGGGGCGGAGTGTCAAGCGACTGCAGCAGAGAAACATACAGGAGCTTTGACTGCACTCAAGTCGGACATCAGTCTACTTTAACAAAAAA
>NW_019188416.1:0-415 GCF_002260705.1 Seriola dumerili
TAAACTTTGTCACACAGAACTGAGTGAGTGTGTAACACTACTCAAGGCTGCGATGCTCATGTTTAATGGCTGACAGTAAGTTTGTTAACATATAAAAGCTGATTTGGCAGGTGAAAGTGAAAGCTTTGGTCTGTGTCGTGTTCATATTGAACTCACAAACATACCAGTAGAAAGTATTCAGTTGTTCATTTTGGGCCAGCACATCAGTAGATGTTGTGGATCTACTGAGGATCTTGTGATAATGTTCGTTCAGTTATTTACTGAACATCTCTGATTGTCTTGGCTCTCATCAGCCTTCTTTCCAGCAGTAGCTCATAGCAGTTATCAGTAAGAAAGCTCAACATCACACTGAAGTACTAAAATATCAACATCAACCTTAAACTACAGTGAAGTCATACTTACATCCCACATCCAC
>NW_019188417.1:0-105 GCF_002260705.1 Seriola dumerili
TATTTAACAAGTCCAAATAAATCATTTATGTTTCTTTACTGAGTAAATTTTTAACACAGTACATACTACACAAGGGATTTGTGTACAATGGCCTATTTGATTTTG
>NW_019188418.1:0-109 GCF_002260705.1 Seriola dumerili
AGATAAAATACATAGATACACATATAAAGAAAATAAAACTATGAAAAATACTATAACTATGTACAAGCGAACTGTAACTATGTTGACCAAACTCCTGCTGAGCAGGATG
>NW_019188419.1:0-103 GCF_002260705.1 Seriola dumerili
AGACCTTATGTCCATCTGGGCGGATACACAGTGTTGGTGAATTTTTACCTTTGTACCATGTACATTTCAATGCAGTATACAGTATGTTCATATTATATACAGT
>NW_019188420.1:0-101 GCF_002260705.1 Seriola dumerili
CCTGACTGGGCCAGGTCCGGCATCCAGGCGGTGGTGGTTCGAGTCCCGGTCGAGGCAGTTTTATGGTGGCTTGTGGTAGATGAATCCGGGTGGGGGATGTG
>NW_019188421.1:0-100 GCF_002260705.1 Seriola dumerili
TTAGGAGACAGGAAGTGTATCCCATTTTATACCATTGGCTTGACAAACCTCTGACGGAGCAGACATACGATGTGTGATATGAAAAAAATAACAGGAGTTC
>NW_019188422.1:0-448 GCF_002260705.1 Seriola dumerili
TTCCTATATTATGATGTTTTTGATGTTTTTATGCCTCATCATGCTATGTCATTTTTTCACATTTTTCCCACAATATACTCTGTTGTTGTTTTTTTTCACTTTTAAGGCCTTTCTATACTATGACATGTTTATAGCTTACTATGTTATGATGTTTTTGATGTTTTTATGCCTTATTATGCTATGTCGTTTTTTTACTTTTTTTTGCCATACTATACTATGTNTTTTTTTACTTTTTTTTGCCATACTATACTATGTCATATTTTCACTTTTTTTTGCCACAATAAACTGTCGTTTTTTTATACTTTTAAAGCCTTTCTATACTATGACATGTTTATAACTTACTATATTTTGATGTTTTTGATGTTTTTATGCCTCATTGTACTATGTCGTTTTTTCACTTTTTTTGCCGCAACAAACTATGTCGTTTTTTTTCACTTTTAAGACCTTA
>NW_019188423.1:0-121 GCF_002260705.1 Seriola dumerili
CCAGTTACTATATATATTTGCTACTTGTAGAATAATGCTAACATATCCAGTGTGTGGTATTCTTTGCATGTTCACCACACTAACAAATGACATCTCTCCTCTCACACTGGTGGTGATGTCT
>NW_019188424.1:0-505 GCF_002260705.1 Seriola dumerili
ACGTCATAGTATTGTATGGCATAAAAATGTCAAAAAACGGCATGGTATATTAAGGCTTTAAAATAGCAAAAAATTCATAGTGTAGTAAGGCATGAAACGTCATAGTGTAGTAAGGCTTAAAAATGGCAAAAAACGTCATTATAGTAAGGCATAAAAATGACAAAAATCATCATAGTATAGTAAGGCATAAAAATGTCAAAAAACGTCATACTATACAAAGGCATGAAACATCATAGTACAATAAGGCATAAAAATGGCAAAAAACGTCATGGTATAGTAAGGCATGAAAATGGCAAAAAACGTCATAGNTGAAAATGGCAAAAAACGTCATAGTATATTAAGGCATAAAAATGGCAAAAAACGTCATAGTATATTAAAGCTTAAAAATACCAAGAAACTTCATAATATAGTAAGGCATGAAATATCATAGTATAGTAAGGCATAAAAATGGCAAAAAGCATCATAATATAGTATGGCATAAAAATGTCAAAAAACGGCATAGTAT
>NW_019188425.1:0-123 GCF_002260705.1 Seriola dumerili
TTTTTTGTGTCTACAGAAATATAAAGATTTTTTTTTTTTTTTAAAAAAAAATCTTTATATTTCTGTAGACACAAAATATCATAAAAATATCATAATTCAGAAAAACATGTTTTTTGCAGAATT
>NW_019188426.1:0-142 GCF_002260705.1 Seriola dumerili
GGTTGACCTGGGATGGAGTCAAATTCCTGGCCTGGATGACTGTTTCAGACCTTTTCTGGTTCAGAGGTCTAACATTGGAAACTGGTGGTGCCTGTTGTTGTATTTGCTGAAGTTCTTTGATTGTTTTTCAACAGAGAGAAAG
>NW_019188427.1:0-106 GCF_002260705.1 Seriola dumerili
TTATGTGTTTTAGCGCTGAGGTCAAAGTGGTGTTGTACTACACTCCATTATATTCAGGTGATAGAAAAAAAAAAAAAAATGTAATTAAACACTAAGTGCAAAGTCA
>NW_019188428.1:0-124 GCF_002260705.1 Seriola dumerili
TGTTAACTGACATTAAACACATGTGCAACAAGTTTAAAATTGTTCATAAATGTATTTAAAATGGCTGGAGACTAAGGATTATATTTAATTACAGCTGTCACTATATTAACTGATTATGCACCAG
>NW_019188429.1:0-123 GCF_002260705.1 Seriola dumerili
AGTTTCTCCCTCTACATTACAGAGAAAGTTGACTCACTTTTTCAGAACTTCTTGTACAATTGTTGCAAGTTGGTTCTGATCTATGTCCAAACTGTTTCCAGTAGACAGGAACACGGCCAGCGT
>NW_019188430.1:0-158 GCF_002260705.1 Seriola dumerili
TACTGAGATATCGTGTCGACGAGAATGGGACGGATATATCTTAATTTACTCTGATATATAATAAAATATGTATGGCAACATTACTCTTGATACAGGGACATATATGTCATATATTGCATTTCTGTCTGGGCTAACATGCTAAAACATTTTTTTTTTTT
>NW_019188431.1:0-182 GCF_002260705.1 Seriola dumerili
CAAAGACTTTTTCAAATATGAGGTCCACCACATTCCCTGATATTGTTTACATTTTTAATCTTTTTGTTGTTTTTTACAAAACCATGACAACTACCTCATGACATTAGTCACTTTATCTAATTTATTATTTTTATAATGTTGATTTTTCTTTACTGTATTTTGTTGTTGGTGGAACTGTCATA
>NW_019188432.1:0-115 GCF_002260705.1 Seriola dumerili
TCTTTACTTGAGTATTTTGTTTTTTTTGTAAACTTCTGACTTTGACTCCACGACACTTAAAGACAAATACTGTGCGTTTGACTCCACTACATTTCTATGAAGTACTCTTACTTTG
>NW_019188433.1:0-169 GCF_002260705.1 Seriola dumerili
CTGGTTAGAGAGGTGAAAAGTACGGATATAACAATCTACACGGATACATGTCAATAAAAATGGTAGTTAGTTTTTTTATTCAGTCATCACACATAAAACAGTAAAAATAAACAATATATAAACAGAAAGTACAAAAACCAAAAAAAACAAGTTTAAGTGATTGAACAAG
>NW_019188434.1:0-2153 GCF_002260705.1 Seriola dumerili
CCGGCTCTCCACAAAGAGCCGGAATTCCCATCACTAGTGAACGAGCTCACAAACAGAGAGAAGTGTCAAGGCAGAGGAAAGATAGGAACCACAAATTCCGGTCAGGACTTTCAGAATAAAATCGGAGCGGAAACATGATGCAGATGATGAGAAAGCTAGTGGATCACGATTCTACCCAAAAAGATGATCATATGATCTTTGTACCACCTCTGTCTGTAACTGTGGGCCACAGCGCCACATGTGAACAGTAACACAGTAAATTCCAGTTGCATTTTTATCAATATCTTAAATTAGCCTTTGATTATGTTCTGGCCGCCATCTAATGGAGTAGAAGAAAGTTGACTTGAGGCTAAACTGACTTGTCGATCCTGATTTTACCTGAGTAAAAGTCCACAAGTACTATCAGTAACGTGTAGTGAAAGTATCAAAGTAAAAGTACTCATCATGCAGAGTAACTGCCAGGAAAATCAGGTGCATGTTTAAGATCAGCAGGGCAGCATGGTGGTGCAGTGGCCTTTCCTCCAGGTGCTCCGGCTTCCTCCCACAGTCCAAAGACATGCGCTTTAGATAATTGGCCTTTTCTAAAAGCTTGTCAGTCTTTCCTCTGGGTGTTGGACTTTCTGACGTGATCAGGATCAAACACACAACCTCTAAACATATCAAGACTTTGAAGTTGTGAGAGATTTTGAGTTTTCTTATGTTGGACTTCAAACTTCATTGAGTCACTGAGGATTAAAACCCATGACCTCTAACTTTTAGACAAATTTTAAACAGTTTGAGAGACGGACAGAAACAAAAACCAGTTCTTCTCTTGGAGACTTCCAGTCTTTCCTCTGGACTTTGGCTTTCAACATTAAATCTCCTTCTCAGGATTGAACCAACAACCTCAAAACCTCCGGGGAGTCATAGACCACCTTTGAAGTTCGCCGTTTCAAATTGCACATGAAGCAGGTTAATGTAGACCTCTTCTTTGAGGACCTTTCAGTCTTTTCTCTGAATGTAAACCTTCAACACTGAGAGCCTCAACAACATTTTCATTGACTGTCTTTGTCTTTTCTCAGACTTTTCAAACAAACTGTGAAAATGTTTTAGTTTGAACTGAATCGACTCAGTGGTCCTCAGATTCAGACAAAACACAAAGATTATCAGTGATGCTTTTATTGTGAAAAGACAAGAAGATAGATAGATAGATAGATAGATAGATAGATAGATAGATAGATAGATAGATAGATAGATAGATAGATAGATAGATAGATAGATAGATTATTCATTAAAAACTTATTAATACATGAATCTGAAACCTTGTGTGTGAGTGACAGAGACAGACATGTAGAGACTGAACTATCTGTTCAACAGTGAGAACGTTTCTCTCTCTGCTACATTCAACACAGAGACACTGAGGAACCAGGACTGAACCAGACTCCAAACCCAGGATACAGAGGTTCAGTGAAGGTGGTGTTGAAGGTGTGGAGGTGNACCTAAACCCAGGATACAGAGGTTCAGTGAAGGTGGTGTTGAAGGTGTGGAGGTGGATCAGTTTGTTAGAGGAGACTCTGTAGAAGGACAGAGAGCCAGCAGGACAATCCACATACACTGCTACTCTGTTAGAGACAGAGGAGGAGGAGGAGGAGGAGGAGGAGGAGGATGACATGAAGGAAAACCTGGACATGAAGGGGGAGAAGGAGGAGGAGATAGATGTTTCTCTGTCATTGTGACAGACAGAGTAACCATCATCAGAACATTTCAGACTCCAGGACTGATCGTTCCTTCCAAACACACAGTCTTTACTGTTTCCTTTCCTTCTGATTCCTCTGTAACTCACTGATATATCAACCCATCCTCTCCACTCGACCTCCCAGTAACAGCGACCAGTCAGACCAGTTGAACACAGCAGCTGAAGCCAGTAGTCAAATCTGTCTGGATGATCAGGATGTGACTGATCCTCCTTCACAAGTGTCACCTTCCTGTTGTTGTCAGACAGTTTGATCCGTCTGTGAACTGTGTTTGTGTCGATTGTGAGTTCACAGGAATCTGATGGAGAGAACAAGACACAGCTGCAGTTATTGATCATCTGATCAGTTATTGACAGTTTGATAAAGACTCCTGACATCAGCGATGTGACAGTTTGAAGATGGTTGAATGTGCTGCTTTGT
>NW_019188435.1:0-172 GCF_002260705.1 Seriola dumerili
GGGGGGGGGTTGTTGCGTCCCCACCAACTGTTCTGACTGGAATTTGTTATTCTGAGAAGGGACTGACGATGACCTTGTCCTCATTGCAGTGTGGTTTAAGAGGCTGCTGGGGAAAGCTGTGGTTTCCAGAGCCCAGAGAAAAAAACATTCATTTAAAAGTGTAATATACAGT
>NW_019188436.1:0-116 GCF_002260705.1 Seriola dumerili
CTTGACTTTAACTCCAAGTACTTAACTTTAAGGCACTTCGCTTAACATAACGTGCACCTAGCGCCAGACGTGGGAGTGACCAAACAACAACTGACTTATCACTTTACCTACAACTA
>NW_019188437.1:0-111 GCF_002260705.1 Seriola dumerili
TGTGTGTGTGTGTGTGTGTGTGTGTGTGTGTGAAACTGTTAGAAATCCCACGCTTCCTTATTTGAATATAACAGATGGAAATAAAAAGAGCTGGAAATAAATGTGGCATTT
>NW_019188438.1:0-147 GCF_002260705.1 Seriola dumerili
AAGGCATAAAAATGTCAAAAAACGTCATAGTATGGTAAGTCATAAAAACGTCAAAAAACGTCAAACATATGTCGAAAAACGTTATAGTATAGTAAGGCATAAAAAGTTACACTATAACAAGGCATAAAACATCATTGTTTAACAAGG
>NW_019188439.1:0-907 GCF_002260705.1 Seriola dumerili
GCTTTGAGTTCTGAATTGCACTGCAGGTCAATGAGCTCCATTTGAAGCACAGGAGGGGCATCTTGCACATCAAAGGAGAAGGGGTCAGCAAAAATTTGAAAAGTGGCTCTGTGTGTCTTGAAGTCTGCAAACCTGTGATCAAATTGTTCCTGTAGCTTCACAATGGCATCAGCATACTTCTCACCACTAAATGGTGTGCCTGCATCCATGAGTGCCTTGCATGCTGGGAAATGGCAGAGGTTTGTCTGAGAGAGCTGGGCTTTCCATAACACAAGTTTTGTGGAGAATGATCTCACGTTGTCATAGGCAGCACTGACAAGCTGCCCCTGGCCTTGTAACTTCTTGTTCAGTACATTCAGCTCATGTGTGATGTCAACAAGGAAAGCTAAGTCCATGAGCCATTTGGGATCACTTAGCACAGGAACAGCCATCCCAGCCTTCTCCATGAAGGCTTTCACTTCTGCTCTCAACTCAAAAAACCTCTTCAAGACGTTTCCCCTGCTGAGCCAACGTACCTCAGTGAAGTAGAGCACATCCTCATATGCTGACTCTATTTCCTCCAAAAAGGCGCGGAACTCCCGGTGCTTTAATCCCCTGGATCTGATATGGTTGATGCACTTCACAACGACAGGCATCACATTGTCAAACTTCAGGCATTTGCTGCAAAGGGCCTGCTGATGGATAATGCAGTGCAGAGCAATGGCCTCCTCCACACCCTCCTCTTCCAGTTTTCCTTGAACAAGTGCCACCACTCCATTTCTCCTCCCTGTCATTGATGGCACTCCGTCGGTTGTTATTCCAGCAAACCTCTTCCATGGCAAACCCGCATCCACAATGGCATCACACAGCTGGCGGAATATCTCCTGAGAGGTGGTCTGGCCATGCATTGGAATCACTGTGAGCAACT
>NW_019188440.1:0-114 GCF_002260705.1 Seriola dumerili
AGAGTGGGAAATGCTGTGTTGCTGAATGGGTTGTGGATGAATTTTCTGTTCTTGTAATGATGGCTATGTAGAAGTGGGGGTGTGGGTCTATGGTCGGTAAATTGTGATCTGATG
>NW_019188441.1:0-146 GCF_002260705.1 Seriola dumerili
CAGTTCATATCTCAAATAATAATATATAATAATAATAATGATATAATAGTTTTATTTATATAGCACCTTTAAACACAAAGTTTACTAAGTAGCACACTACAGGCAAGAGGCTCAGTAGGCAATATAACAACAATATAACAACAGAA
>NW_019188442.1:0-152 GCF_002260705.1 Seriola dumerili
TTCTTCTTCTTCTTCTTCTATGATTTTTGGCGCTTTACCGCCCTCTATAGGCTAAAGAATAAACTGCTTGATTTTTAAAAATAAAACAAGATGATAATCAGGCAATATTTTAAGAATTATGATAACTTTAAACATGAATAAAATAATAATAA
>NW_019188443.1:0-132 GCF_002260705.1 Seriola dumerili
ATGTTCTCGTCTTTGCCACATTTTCCTCTGAAGCTGACCTGAAGCAGCTTTTAGGACGACCAGGAACAACATCAACATGATTCTGCTGCTCCAAAAGACCCATGAAAAGTTCAGAAACATTATTCATACAGT
>NW_019188444.1:0-155 GCF_002260705.1 Seriola dumerili
CACTCAAAACTTGATAGGGTTTTGTGAGCCAGCAGCATTTCAAATGAATAAGTTTGGGTTTCATGTGAAGGTCTGAATGTGAGTTTAATTAGATATATCACCCAACTACATCAGACCATGCTAGATTACAACAAGAGACTAAAACTAATGGCGGG
>NW_019188445.1:0-125 GCF_002260705.1 Seriola dumerili
CTGGAACACAAGCTTTCACTGTGGGAACTGTACTAATCCACCGGCAGACGCCCGGCTCACAGACTTGTAGGTGAGCTAACCACACTATTGTTTCTCCATTCATAGAACTCACTTCCTGCTTTGTT
>NW_019188446.1:0-102 GCF_002260705.1 Seriola dumerili
CCTGGTGTAAAGCGCAACTCAAGTGTCTTTGCTAGTTTCGGATTGATGCAGTTGTCATTTTTTCATCCAGTTCACACATTGTTTAAATAGCCAGTTGTTTAA